>NW_017692847.1:0-5181 GCF_001879085.1 Nicotiana attenuata | reverse complement strand
TCGGTTTCCGCAGAAGCGGAACCGCAGAAGCGATCCCTTGTCCGCAGAAGCGGAAATACCTGTTCAGAAAGGGGAATTTCGAGGGTTGAGTTTCAAAAGTTGGAAAAATCAATTGAGAGCTCGGGAGAGGGCGATTTTGAGAGTTTTGAAGTGAAGATCATTGGGTAACGTTTCTTAATCCCTTCTAGTTATATTTCATCATTTTGTTGTTAAATCCATCATTAAAATTCGAATTTGGGATTAAAATTTGAAGAATTTGGTTAAAACTTCTTAGGCCAAACTATTGGGTTTTGAGTGAGAATTTGACCTCCGATTTGGGAGATTTTTATATGGTTAGACTCGTGAGAGTAAGAGGGTTCTGAAAATGTGAAAATTATTCGATTCTGAGGCGTTGGACTGAAGGGCATTTTGGTCATTTCACCTAACTTCACATCGTAGCTTTGAATTTAATAGCAAAACCAGGTGTTTGCAATTTACAATGTGTAATTGAGTTGAATAGATTTGGGCCATTTGGAGTCGGATACTCATGGCAAGAGCGTGGTTTCTAGTTGATATTGAGCCGGTTCGAGGTAAGTGGCTTGTCTAACCTTGTGTGGGGGACCTTTCCCTTAGGACATGATCTTTGAATATTTGAATGCCTCGTACGTGAGGTGACGAGCGCGTACTTGAGCTAATTGTTGTAAACCCGTTTCTACTTGAAGTATTTAAATTGAGATTTCCTGTTTACTTGTTCATTTTAGACTGTAAGTTTATACCTGTGCTAGCTTAAAGACGCATGTTTAGCTGGCTTACTTGCTTATTTGTTTAGCTGTACTATTTGTACTCTGTGAAGCATGTTAGGCTAGAATTTACTATTACTTGTCCTGATTTTAGCATTTATTCTGAGATTATGGGTTGTTGTTGTTGTGTGTTTAATTTGGGACTACGGGACGACTTCCCGGGAGATCCCCTGTACTTGAGATATTCTGGACTGAGGCTGCGGGATACCAAGAGATCCCTGGCACATGTGTTTCTATATATATTGGGATACCAAGAGATCCCCGGCTTACTCATTGAGGATACCCAGAGATCCTCGGGATACCAAGAGATCCCCGACTTACTTATTGAGGATACCCAGAGATCCTCGGGATACCAAGAGATCCCCGACTTACTTATTGAGGATACCAAGAGATCTTCGGGATACCAAGAGATCCCCCGGCTATTATTCCTTGTTGAGGGCAGTTTTCCTTGTATTGTTACCTTTGCTTTCTATTATTGTTCTTCCTTATTTACCTGGTTTAGATTCTCTTTGTAGACTTTATTTAAACTGCTTCCGTTATCTCATTATTTATTATGTTTTATCTCAGTAGGGCCCTGACCTTCCTCGTCACTACCCAACCGAGGTTAGGCTTGGCACTTACTGAGTACCGCTGTGGTGTACTCATGCCTCTTTTGCGCATGTTTTTCATGTGCAGATCCAGGTACTTCCTCCCAGGCATATCATCCTCGTGGTGGAGAGTCCTAGCTGAGACTTGAGGTATATCTGCTACGTCCACAGACCAAGAGTCTCTACTCTATTCCGGCTTTAGCAGATAGTTCCTTTCTTTCCTTTCATGTTGTTTAGACATTCTGGTGTAGAGCAGATTACTACATTCTATTAGCCTGTGTTTCCCGTGAGTTTCCGGGTTTTGGGATTTAGTTGTAGACTTCCGCATATTTTTGATTTGTATAGGCCGAGTGGCTTTATATACAGTTGTTATTTCCGTATGTTCAGTTTTAATTAATTATTCCGCAAATTTTAATTTGTTATTCCGCACTGTTAGGCTTACCTAGTTGTAGGAACTAGGTGCCATCATGACATGTTCATGGAGGGTGAACTGGGGTCGTAACAAGTTGGTGTCAGAGCAGATTTATTGTTACTCAGCATGGTGGATTTTGACATTATTCTGGGCACGGACTGGTTGTCGCCTCATTTTGCTATTCTTGATTGTCACGCCAAGACCGTGACGCTGGCTATGCCAGGTATCCCGCGTGTTGAGTGGAGTGGTACTTTAGATCACACTCCCAGTAGAGTTATCTCTTTTCTTAAAGCTCAGCGCATGGTTGAGAAGGGGTGTGCCACGTATTTGGCTTATGTGAGAGATGTTAGTGTTGATACCCCTTCTGTTGATTCTGTTCCAGTGGTACGGGATTATCCCGATGTATTTCCAGCCGATCTTCCGGGCATGCCGCCTGATAGAGACATTAATTTCGGCATTGATCTGTTGCCGGGCACTCAGCCCATTTCCATTCCTCCGTATCGTATGGCTCCTCCTGAGTTGAAGGAGTTGAAGGATCAGTTGCAGGAATTGCTTGGTAAGGGTTTTATTCGACCCAGTGTTTCACCGTGGGGTGCTCCTGTTTTGTTCATGAAGAAAAAGGATGGTTCTATGCGCATGTGTATTGACTACCGCCAGTTGAACAAGGTTACAGTGAAGAACCGTTATCCTTTGCCTCACATTGATGATCTGTTTGACCAGCTTCAAGGCGCACAGGTGTTTTCTAAGATTGACTTGCGCTCTGGGTACCATCAGTTGAAGATTCGGGAGCTGGATATCCCGAAGACTGCCTTCAGGACTCGATATGGCCATTACGAGTTCCTAGTCATGTCATTTGGGCTGACCAATGCCCCTGCAGCTTCATGCATTTGATGCACAGTGTGTTCGGGCCATATCTTGACTCGTTCGTGATTGTTTTTATTGATGATATTCTGGTGTATTCCCGGAGCCGGGAAGATCATGAGCAGCATCTGAGGGCCATGCTACAGACCTTGAGGGATAAAAAGTTATATGCAAAGTTCTCAAAATGTGAGTTTTGGCTGAGTTCTGTGGCATTCTTAGGCCATGTGATTTCTAGTGAGGGTATTCGGGTGGATCCGAGGAAGGTAGAGGCCGTGCAAAGTTGGCCCAGGCCGTCCTCAGCTACAGAGATTCGCAGTTTCCTTGGCTTGGCAGGTTACTACCGTCATTTCGTGGAGGGATTTTCATCGATTGCTGCCCCTATGACTAGATTGACCCAGAAGGGTGCCCCATTTCAGTGGACAGAGGAGTGTGAGGTGAGCTTTCAGAAGCTCTAGACAGCTTTGACTACAGCCCCAATCTTGATGTTGCCTACCGGTTCGGGGTCTTTTACTGTCTATTGTGACGCCTCGAGAGTTGGTCTTGGAGCAGTGTTGATGCAGGACGGTTGCCTACGCGTCCAGACAGTTGAAGATACATGAAAAGAATTACCCTGTCCACGACCTTGAGTTAGCTGCCATTGTTCATGCCTTGAAGATCTGGCGTCATTATTTATATGGAGTGCCTTGCGAGATCTATATTGATCATCGGAGTTTGCAGCACCTTCTCAAGCAAAAGGATCTCAATATGCATCAGAGGAGGTGGTTAGAGCTGCTGAAGGATTACGACATCACCATTCTGTATCACCCGGTCAAGGCTAATGTAGTGGCGGATGCCTTGAGTCGCCGGGCGGAGAGTTTGGGGAGTTTGGCATATTTACCAGCTTCAGAGAGGCCTATGGCGATGGATGTTCAGGCCTTAGCCAGCCAGTTCGTAAGATTGGATCTTTCGAAGCCCAGTCGAGTTCTAGCTTGTGTGATTTCCCGGTCCTCCTTATTTGATCGTATCAGGGAGCGGCATTATGATGACCCTCATTTGCTTGTCCTTCAGGACAAGTTTCAGCATGGAGATGCCAGAGATGTGACCATTGGAGATGACGGTGTATTGAGGATGCAGGGTCGGATTTGTGCGCCCAATGTTGATGGTCTTCGAGAGTTGATCCTAGCAGAGGCCCATAGTTCGCGGTATTCCATCCATTCGGGTGCCGCGAAGATGTATCAGGACTTGAGGCAGCACTACTGGTGGAGGCGGATGAAGAAGGATATAGTTGGTTACGTGTCTAGATGCCTCAACTGCCAGCAGGTGAAGTATGAGCACCAGCGCCCGGGTAGGTTGCTTTAGCAGATAGAGATTCCGGAGTGGAAGTGGGAGCGCATCACCATGGATTTTGTGTCGGGACTCCCACGGACCTTGAAGAAGTTTGATACCATTTGGGTCATTGTAGATCGGCTGACCAAGTCCGCTCATTTCATCCCTGTGTGTACCACTTATTCATCGGAGAGGCTGGCGCAGATTTATATCCGAGAGATTGTCCGTCTGCATGGTATTCCAGTTTCTATTATTTCGGACAGAGGTACTCAGTTTACATCGCGGTTCTGGAGAGCCGTGCAGCAGGAGTTAGGTACTCGGGTGGAGTTGAGCACAGCATTTCACCCCCAGACGGACGGACAATCCGAGCGCACTATTCAGATTCTTGAGGATATGCTCCGTGCGTGTGTGATTGAGTTTGGAGGGTCTTGGGATCATTTCTTGCCACTGGCGGAGTTTGGTTACAACAATAGTTATCAGTCCAGTATTCAGATGGCGTCGTATGAGGCTTTATATGGCAGGAGGTGTAGATCCCCGGTGGGTTGGTTTGAGCCGGGTGAGGCCAGGCTATTGGGCACAGAGTTAGTACAGGATGCATTGGAGAAGGTTAAGACGATTCAGGATAGACTCCGTACAGCCCAGTCCAGACAGAAGAGTTACGCGGACAGGAAGGTTCGTGATGTTTCATATATTGTTGGTGAGCGGGTTCTGCTTCGGGTCTCGCCTATGAAAGGCGTTATGAGGTTTGGGAAAAAAGGAAAGTTGAGTCCGAGATTTATTGGCCCTTTTGAGATCTTGAGGCGAGTTGGGGAGGTTGCTTACGAGCTTGCCTTACCTCCCAGTTTGGCCGGAGTTCACCCGGTATTTCATGTTTCGATGCTCCGGAGGTATCACGGTGATCCGTCGCACGTGTTGGATTTCAGTTCAGTCCAGTTGGACAAGGATCTATCCTATGTTGAGGAGCCAGTGGCTATATTGGACAGACAGATCAGAAAGTTGAGGTCAAAGAACATTGCTGCAGTGAAGGTTCAGTGGCGGGGTCAGCCGGCCGAGGAGGCAACTTGGGAGACCGAGCAGGATATGCGCAGCCAGTACCCTCATCTTTTCACTACTTCAGGTATGTTCTTTATGATCGTTCGAGGACGAACGAATGTTTGAGTGTAAGAGGATGTAACGACTCGGCCGGTCGTTTTTGGAATTTACGCCCCGATCCCCCATTAACTGCTTCCCCTAAGTT
>NW_017692846.1:0-5183 GCF_001879085.1 Nicotiana attenuata | reverse complement strand
TGATTAACAGTCGTCTTATTCCGTCCAAAAACACTATGGAGGTAAATGGACCCCGAGCTGCTTTGATTTGGTGTTTCATCAGGGGTCTTAACTTCGATGTAGCCAAAGTGATGCACGACGAAATGTTCGTTCACTGCCCAATGAGAAGGTATGGGTTCTTTTTCCCCTCTTTAGTGACTCAGCTTTGCAGGCAAGCTCGGGTGCCCGAAAATCTCCGTGTGGAAGGGCCAGCACGAATAGGCCACAAAGTCCGGCCCGACAAGGTCACCACGGGTAAGGAGCCAGCGGCATCAGGTGGAGCGGATGAGAGTGGCTCTGATGACTCGGAGGAAGGGGTGGCCGATCAAGTGAATGTGGGGGGCGAAACACAGGCCCATGAGCCCAGTCCAGCTGCTGCAGCACCGTCCGGAGCAGCATCATCTTCAGGAACTGCTAGAGTGTCCCGTTTCACCGTGTTGGAGCAGGAGGTGGCCGGGTTACGCTCCTCCGTGACTGAGTTGGGAACTCGTGTAGACGCAGTGGCTGCCCAGCAGACGAAGTCTGAGAAGAAATTTTTGGGCTGGCTGAGAGCCTTGGGTCGTGCATTCAATGTGAACCCCGACACCGTCTCCGACCAGGAGTGAGCCTTCAGGGAAGTTCCTTTACCTCACTATTCCTTCAATTCTTAAGCCGTGGGGACATGTCTTCATTTTAAGTGTGGGGTGGGGGATACTTCATTGTATGTATGTAGTTGTATCAATTGTATGTTTGTGTTGTTTTGTTTTATTTAGCTTTGATAGTTTTGGTGATTGAGTAAGAATTCATTAGTTTAAAATAGGTAAATGGCTTGTCCCGACGACGGATCTCTTTCGACGGGGTTCTTGAGGGACTAAGTCGCGAAAAAAAAATGGAAAATATGAAGACTCTTCCTGATGACGGATCCTTTGGACAATTTTCTTGAGGGAAGTTAGTCTAGAAAAATACCAAAAAGATTTTTTTTATTTTTTTTTATTTTTAGGTAGTGTAGTAACTCCCCCTTGGTTTTTCTTTGGGCCACGGTTCTTTTCCAAGGGTTTAGCTTGAACCGGGTATAGGTAGTTTTTTTTTGTTTTGTTTTCTTTTTGATTTGTAGATTAGGTTTAATGGGCTACGAGCTAGAGAATCAAAAGAGAACCTATAGCGTTGACACACCTGAACACAACAGACACTAGAGTGTAATGCTTAGTCTTATTGGTTGAATTTCACTAAAGTGCCTTAATTTCTATGTTTGTCACTGACTTGAATGCTCATAATGGAGTGTCTCGATGAGTTAATCTGGAATGAGTCATATGCCATGTGTGGTGAGGTTTTTGTGTAGTCCATGTATTGTACTTGTGTCTAGAACTTGCCCGGTTTGTGAGTCGAAGCGAAATTTTAGGTGATGCTCGGTTTGAAAAATGATTTTAGGCTTCCTTTGATCTTTTTGAGCTTAATTGCTTACCACAAATAAAATTTATCCCTAGTCAACCCTTTTGAGCCTATAGACTTTTATTTGGCACCCACATTGCAAGCCTATATCCTTTTTATTCTTAATTGACATTGTTTTGATCCCTTTTCCTCTTAAAGCACTTTAATTGTGAGATGAGCACTAAAAGAAGTAAGAAGGAACTAAGAGTGGGGTGGCTTTTGAGTGGAGCCAATAAAAGGAAGAAAGGAGCACTTATTTTTTTTTAAATAATACACTGTTGGCCCAAGTTCAGGTGAAGTTTTGAAGAATGCCAAATGCACTCAGTCATGGAACAAGTCCATCCTGTGAGACACAGTGTTTATCAACCTATGCATGTGAGATGCACGTGAAGGAGATAAGTCTCAAGGATAAAGCAGCAATATCTCCTGAACTGATCGAAAAGGTTGCATATTGGATGAGGAATGAAAGTATCCTCATGGGAAGAGGACACAATCCGGTTAAAGGATAGGGTTGGAGTTTGTATTGTTCAAGGACTCAACTTCGATGAAAGATCAGCAATTGAGTCTCAATCAAACTCTGATTACTAACTCATTAAATAACAGTAATTGTTCTCTTTTACAGGGATTGCACAAACGTAGAAGTGAAACTAAATTGAGAGCAAAAGAGCGAGGCAATTTTGCAAGCAATTTATATGAAATTCAAGTGTGCATTCCTGAAGCTACTTGGACAAGATAGAAGAACCAATTCCATTGTGTCTTTCTTTTATTCTAGTTCAATTGTAGTAGGTGTTTTAAAGTTGTACCTTTCCAGCTTTCATAGAAGCAATTGTATTAGGTACTTCGAGTATTTAAGTTAGAGTTAACTTGAAAGTGTAGCAACAGTTGAGGCTGTGTGCCACACTGGGATTAGAGTTTAATCTTAGGTTTACAAGAGTTTTGTAAATGTTGTTTTGGCTCAGTGATTTTAGTGGAAGTTTGGGAAAATCCTACTGAGTAGTAGGTCGTGGTTTTTTCCACCTTTTGAGCCAGGTGTTTTCCACGTAAAAATCTCTGTGTTCTTTATTTTATGCACTCTTAATTCCACAAACAGTAGTAGTAAGTACACCTAGAAGAACCAGGTTCTTCTAGAGCGAAAATTGGGTACCACACAAATCACCCCCCCTGTGTGGTATTGACGTTTAGAATATCAATTGGTATCAGAGCAGGTTATCCTTGAAGAGGCTAACACCTTAGGAGAAGATCAACATGAGTGCACCACCTGGGAACTGGGAAGGGCAATCCACTGCTAGGCCTCCACTTTTCAATGCTCAGTACTATTCTTGGTGGAAGAACAGGATGAGAGATCACATCATAGGGGAAGACTATGAACTCTGGGACATAGTTACTGATGGTCCCCTAGCAACCACAAAGAAGAATGCTGAAGGAGTTAATGTGCCAAAAACAAGGGCTGACTGCACTACTGAAGACCTGAGGAAGTGGGAGAAAAATGCTATGGCCAAGAAATGGCTTGTGTGTGGACTAGGTCCAGATGAGTACAGTAGGATCCAAAGTTGTACTACTGCTAAGGAGATATGGGACACCTTGCAAGTGGCCCATGAAGGAACACCTCAAGTGAAAAGATCAAGAGGAACACTATTGTATTCTCAATATGAGAATTTTACTATGAAGGAAGGAGAAACTATCCAGGAGATGTATACTAGGTTCACTACACTGACAAATGAACTTAAGTCTCTTGGAAGGGTTATTCTTGAAGAAGACAAGGTTGAGAAAATTCTGACAAGGGTTCTGCCAGTCACATGGGAAAGCAAAATCACTGCTATTCAGGAATCCAAGAATATTGCTACTCTCAGACTGGATGAACTGATTGGAAATCTGACTGCTTATGAAATGAGAAGGCAAACCATGAAGATGGATACCCCCAAGAAGGAGAGAAGTCTAGCTCTCAGAATTGCTGAAGGTTTAGATCTGGAAGATGATGAGATGGCTATGATCACTAGAGATTTTAAAAAGTACCTGATGAGAGAAAAGGGTTCTTCAAGAGGTACAACCTTCAACAAGACAAGAGCTCCTGAGAAACAGACCAATGAGGGTTGCTACAAGTGTGGTAAGACTGATCACATGATCAAAAACTGCCCTCAATAGGAAATTGAGTGGAAGAAAGAAAGAGCTGAACGAAGGAACAGGAAGAAGGAACAGGTTCAACCAAAAAGAAACAAAGGTTCAACCAAGGCTATGGTTGCTGCTTGGGGAGAAACCTCAGATGAAGACTCAGAAGATGAAGCTGAAGAAGAGCAAGCACTGATGGCCATCGGAGAATCAGATGATGAACAAGAGGTAAGTATTCTCCATCTCAAAGACAAGATCAAGTTCTTGTCTAAAGAAAAGTTGGTTGAGCTATTACTAGACTTCATTGATGAATCTGAAATAATTAACAATGAGAAGGAAGTTCTGTCTAGGGAATGTGTGATCCTAAAAGCAAAATGCAAAAATCTAGAGTCTAGGGCAAATGAGAGTGATAACAAAAATGTTGAGTTGAAGAACCAGGTTCTTGAACTTGACAACAGTGTCCTATAACTTAGGTCTGAAAGCTTAAAACTGAAATTAGGAACAGGAAAGAAGAAAGCTAATCACACATATCTCACTCTAGAAGAAAATTTGGGAAAAATGAAAGATGAATTGTATAAGAAAGATGAATTCATCAAAGTCTTAAAAGAAGATCTAGGAAAGGTGAAACATGAACTAGACAGAACTTGCAAGTGGAACAAGGCTTCTGATGCACTCTCCTGGCTGCAAGAGCATCACAGTAGCAACAAAAGAGGACTTGGCTATGGGACTCAAGCTCCAAAATGGGATCCTAAAAGCAAGTACCTCACACTTCCTGAAAATAAAATCTGCACACACTGTGGTAAGACTGGCCATTACAAATATGAATGTAATGTAAAAGAAAAGGCCAGTCAAAAGAACAAAGCTTTTGTTCAAGAAAAAAATAAGCTGCCTGGATGGGCAAGAAGGAATTTGATTCACCCTTTTGCTTATAGAAAGGGACCCAAACTAGTTTTGGTTCCTAAGACTAACCCCTGATTTCCTTTTGCAGGTCCAAGTGAAAGGGAGGAGCCAAATATGGTATATGGATAGTGGCTGCTCAAAACATATGACTGGGGACAAGGACCAGTTCCTTTCACTTGAGGACTTAAAAGGAGGTAATGTCTCCTTTGGTAATGGAAAGAAAGGTGAGATCATTGGGGTTGGAAAGGTAGGCAAAATAGATTCTCATTCCATAGAGAATGTCTACCTGATAGATGGCTTGAAATATAGCCTAATAAGTGTGTCACAATTGTGTGACAGAGGTAACCTTGTGGCTTTTACCTCCACCAAATGCTTTGTGATTAACCTTAACACTGACAAGATTGTTTTGCAGGGAAAAAGAGTTAACAATATTACATTGTAGATTTGTCCACTCTTTCAGAAAATGAACTCAATTGTTTAAGTGTGTTGGTTAATGATCCCCTCCTGTGGCACAAAAGACTTGGTCATGCAAGTCTAAATCAGCTAAACAAATTAGTCTCCAAAGACTTGGTGATAGGGCCTAATATCAAGTTCAAGGAAGACAAAGTTTGTGAGGCATGTGCAAGGGGGAAGCAGGTAAGGTCATCCTTCAAAACCAAGAAAATGGTAAGTACAACCAAGACGTTGGAACTGGTCCATATGGATCTATGTGGTCCAATGAGAACCATGAGCAGAGGTGGAAAGAAATATGT
>NW_017692845.1:0-5186 GCF_001879085.1 Nicotiana attenuata | reverse complement strand
TCCGGGGACTTGGGACTTCTTTCCGTCGGGGCCGTAGTACGGGCCGATATACAGTACCGTAGTGGTTTTATTTTTGATGAGTGAAAGGTGTGATACAGTGAGGTTGATTACTCTGAGAGTGTGCGTACACGATTCATCTCAGAGGTACATGATATTGGCAAGCATATATGACATACATGCATAGAGACACATTTTCCTCATGTTGTACGGTATCACGTCATTCATGACATTTTTTCACACATTGATATGTGGTCATAGAGAGGTATCTCCCACTTGCTATGTGGAAAGAAAATGAAACATCTTATTTATTATGAAAAGGAGTTTTGGAAAAGAAAATACAGTTTTCAAACTATCTCATATTTCACGACGTTTTCGGTAAAGAATTTGGGTTTTCACTGATACTCTTGAAAGGCAGAACTATTTTTGGGAAAACTGTGAAGAAGCTGAACACTTTATGTCTGAGTTACTTCCTTATTTATATGCTTTACATTGTTATGAACTGTTACTAGATATTGGTGTTGGATCCGACCTATGTTCCAGCTCGTCACTACATTCACCTAAGTTTAGGCTTGTTACTTTTTGAGTACATGGGGTCGGTTGTACTCATACTGCACTCCTGCACAGTGTGTGCAGACCCGAATACCGATGTTGCTGCGTTCGATGGTTACTGAATTTGAAGGCGTACCTGCGTTCCTGCTGTAGTTGCCTCTTGTTCACGGTAACCTTAGATTATAAAACTCTATCTATGTACTGTTCAAACAGAAGATGTATTCTTTTCATGTCATCTTGGTAAGCTCTATTCTGAGAAGCTCATGATTTGTACTACCAGTCCTTGAGAAATGTAATAGATCCAGATAATTCATTTTATTTAATTGACTTATTAGAAATATTGAAATTGGATAGTTATTAGTTGGCTTACCTAGCGGGTGGGGTTAGGTGCCATCACGACTAGTGGATTTTGGGTCGTGACAAAAACTAGATTGGGCTCAATTTTAAACGGCCCAGTCATCTCCCCTAACCCATCTCCAAGCTAGACCAGACCCTTAAAAATCTGGTCCACCTTCCCCAATAACCCAAACGACGTCGTTTCACCTTGCTAAATCTCAGCCGTTGATCTAATGTGATCCAACGACTCTTATCTAAATCCCCCTCCCCTTTATTATTATCTGAATTAGGAACCCGAAACCCTAGAGACACCCCAAAAAACCATCTCCATCACTTCTCTCACATCTAACTGTCTGCCGTTGCCGGAAATCGCCTACGGCGGCGGCGCCACCCCAAACTCTCCCAAAATCACACCCTACACTCCTCTCCTCGTCCTCAACCCAAACCTACCACCAATTTCTCAAAAATGCCCACTAATCTTCTCCAATTTCAGATCTAAAAAACGACAGAAAAGCTAATCCTTCTCTCTTCTGACTTCTTGGGTGATACCAACTCGATTTGGTCTAGAACTTACGTTAATCGATTGCTCTTGGCAAGAGCAATCGATTGACGTTAATTTTAGTTCATTTAGAAGCCACCGGATTTTGGCTAATTCACCGCTGACCGGCCAAGCTTCGTCGCCATCATCGTTCGTTTATTCACCTCATTTGTCCACTCATTTCCGGCCAAAATCAGTATACTAGAATGGTAATGACAATTATATGTGTCTGGACTTGGCTTTTTTGAATTGCCTCACTTTGCTTTTGGGCCCTATGTTAAATTGGTCCATTTTTGCAAGCTTGCTGTAAATCCCATGCATTAGATCTCAATTGTTGAGATTCTAAAGATATCATGTGAAGAATAGGTCTTATTTGGCCAATCATATTGTGGCACGGGTCTCAAAAAGCCATAAAACATTACACCACACAGTATTTGTAATCTGTTTATGGTCCAATCTTACCTAGGAAGATAGTATCTAATGGATTGAGATATTTACATTCAAATAAGGATTTACATGTCCACTCAAATAATGGACCCCATATCTTTTATCATCATGGGTCCACTTTCAACAATTCTTAATACTGATTTCCAAGAAAGAAGGAATGTACTAAAGCTTTGCTTACATATAAGTGAATAGCAACACTGACGTGACATTTCAAAATCCAGAATTGCCTTTCATTCTCTAATAGTAGAATTTTCAACGATAAATCTTAGACACTTGAATAATAATCCATAAAATCGTAGAAACGCTTTTAGCGGCGCATTTAATCGACTATCGTGATTGTGTACACATTCGTGTTACATGATTACGATTTCCAAAAATAAATCAAAGAATGCGTTCGCACAACTTTGGCCAAACAATCTTAATATTAATAAAGCGTGATCAGTTGTGTCCACGTACGCGTGACATGATTTAAGCGCCCCAAAATGAAAAGGGTTTACACACATGTAATCCGTTTCAAAGTATGTGTGCCTCACATGAACGGATATGTCCTTGCAAAGAAACTCCTTTGGGAAGGTTATTACTGGATGACTATGAAAAAGGATAGCTTCAGTTTTGTCCGGAAATGCCATCAGTGTCAGATACACAGTGACCTGATTCATGCACCGCCTTCAAAGTTGCATCCTATGTCAGCACCTTGGCCATTCTTTGCTTGGGTATGGATGTCATTGGGCCAATCGAGCTGAAAACTTCAAATGGGCACACATTCATCTTGGTCGCCTTTGATTATTTCAAAAACTGGGTTGAAGCAGTCACTTTCAAAGCCGTCACCAAGAAAGTGGTGGTGGACTTCGTGCATTCCAATATTATTTGTCATTTTGGTATTCTTAAAACTATCATTACAGACAATGCTAAAATCTGAATAGCCACTTGATGAGGGAGGTATGCGAACAATTTCAGATTACGCATCGTAACTCTACCCCTTATCAGCCTAAAGCTAATGGCTTTGTTGAAGCTGCAAACAAGAATATCAAGAAGATCCTCAGGAAAATGATTCAAAGTTCTAGACAGTGGCATGAAAAGTTGCCTTTTGCATTATTGGGATATCGCACAACCGTGCGCACATCAGTTGGGGCCACACCCTATTTATTGTTTTATGGCATTGAAGCTGTAATACCTGCAGAAGTTGAAATTCCCTCTCTCTGAATCATTGTTGAAACTGAGATGGAGGATGATGAATGGGTCAAGAGCCGGTTGGAACAATTAACTATGATTGATGAAAAGCTGATCGCAGTTTGCCACGGGCAGTTGTACCAACAAAGAATGGCTCGTGCCTATAACAAGAAAGTGCAACCTAGAAACTTTGAAGTGGGGAAACTCGTTCTGAGGCGTATTCTCCTGCATCATGAGGACGCAAAAGGAAAATTTGATCTAAATTGGAAAGGTACATACATTATAAGAAAACTATTGCCGAAAGGAGCGCTTTATTTGGGAGACATCGAAGGAAATGATCCTGAAATAGCTGTCAATGCAGATGCGGTCTAAAGGTATTATGTTTGACCCTTTTACGCAATTTTAATGTTGTTTGATTGGGATGACGAAGGCTTTCATTCCCGCTACCCAAACACCACCAACCCTTGTTGTGATGACCTTTTGGATGGAAACAAGGTAAATAGTTCAATTGGTTGGCTTGCCTAGCTTTCACGAGTAGGCGCCATCACGACTCCCGAGGGTGGGAAATTTCGGGTCGTGACACTTGCAAACCCATTGAGGCGGTTCCTTTTTTCTTTGATTACCCTCTTTGGAACATGGAAGTTATTATAAGAAAAAAAAAAAGATGAAAAAAAATGAAAATGAAAAAAGAAAGAAAACAAAAGAAATCAAAAAAATAAAAGTTGCTTGAACTACATTCGACTTGATTCCGAAAAGATACGTAGGCAGCCTCTCTCTGGGGTTCAGCCACACCAAAATAAAAATCCAAATTCCACCAAAAGTTGCACTGGGGTAGAAGTTACAATGGTTTGGCGATGGATTCGCCTGAAAGGTTCCAAGGTTATAATTCAATCCAAATGTTTTTTACCCGAATCCTTTTCAAGTCCTTCTGATCAATCAGTGAGAATGTTCAAGGATCGGAGAATACAACTACTTGGATCCGATGCAACCAAAATGAGAGAAATAAAATGAGAGAGTCTTATCGGTGAAAACCCTTACGGGAACCTTAAGGCGATGGTATGCAGAGCAATTGAAAATGAGAGAGTCTTGTTAGTGAAAACTTGCAAAGAGCAATAAGGCGACGCTGAGAAGAGAAATGAGAGAGGTCATCTGGTGAAAACCCGCAAAGGGAGCCACTGATCGAAGAGAGGATCCTTACAGCATCGGCATCAACAGAGTCTTGGCAAGGTTTCTTGAATTTGAGGCAAAAGTTGTGATGAATTTCTGAAAGTTGGACGGTTTACACAGATCATGCATCCAGTCCAAGAGGCATGTCATTTTCAATGAAGTCCGCATGCACTCCACTAAGTCCTTCTTTCTTTTTCTCGAAAGGGATACCTCTCGTCTAAATTCATTTGTCGATTCCATAGTTTGCTTTCCTTCGAATCCCTTTCGGCTAACTCATTCCGAAACTAAGACAAAGAAAGGATGACAAGACAATTTACAGGGTTCTCACTTGATACAAGCCAATTGCAAAAAAAGCACCCAACCTCAGCAGGGGCATCAAGTCGACCTCGACTGGCGATGGCGGCCGATGCTTTCAAAATCAAAAACTCTTGGAAGGAGAAAATGAAATTGAAGTGCCTATAAGGGCAAATGAAGTTGAAAAGGTTGAGTCCCACGTGGCTAACCGTCTCGGCAAGATGTGAAAAAGCCAAGGTACCCAAAATGCTTTGAAATTAAAATTGGAAGAAAGAAGCCAGAACTGAAAGGCCTACGAAGGCAAAATAAAATTGGAAAAGGTTAAGTCCCATGCGGTTAGCCGTTGCAGCAAAAGTTTAAGGAGCCAAAAGTTCCCCAATGCCCCGAAGTCTAAAATTGAAAAAAAACAAGTCAAAAGTGAAAGGCCTACAAAGGCAAAACAAAGTCGAACAAAGTTGAGTCCCACGCGACAAACAATCATGGCAAAGTCTAGAAAAACCAGAGGTTCTCCGGGGTTAGAAATACAATCGGTGTTCAAGAAACAACCAGTTGCAGTTGAAAAGGCCGAGATCAAGTGACTGAAACAATCACGGCCACAAAACCAACTATCGTTTCGAAATAACAAATTGTTCTTTGTTTGAAAAACAGGAAATAGATGCAATCCAAAGCAACCTTGCAAGAAGCA
>NW_017692844.1:0-5186 GCF_001879085.1 Nicotiana attenuata | reverse complement strand
GTGGAGATGTTGATTTTGCAGCTGTTGCACTTCTTCCTCCATCTGAGCCATAAGATCATAACATTGTTCCCTTTCAGCTTTAAAATCCTTGGCTTGTTTGATCATTTTGTTCTCGACAGTGATGGCCCTTTTCTTTAACCCCGCAACCTCATTATCGTATTGCTCTTTTAACTGTCTAACCAGGCGTGCTCTTTCTTCCGCATTCTTAGCCAATTGTGTTAGAGCCTTGGCTAGTTCATTCTCCGCTTTGTTCAAATCAAAACCATAATCATCCACTTTCTGCCTAAGGTTCTTTATAAGCTTTTCATCCTTTACACTTCGGGCGGGATTTTCGGCTGCTATTTTCATTTCTCGAATTTGAACTCGAAGGGCTTCATTTTCTTTGGCTAGCTTCTTCTTTTCACCCTCATCGGCCGCGGCTTGCAAACTATTTTCAAACTGAAGATCCCGGACCTGCTTTTCCAGCTCTCCTATTTTGGCCCTGTACTCTTTCTCCTTGGTCAACCAAGCCCACTGTTCGTGCGACGCCTCAATGAATTCCTGAATGTGAGGCTTTTTGGCTGGTCTCTCTGGTTCAGCTCTTGCAGTGTTCTTCTTTCTATACCAAGCAAGATAGGCGGGTGAGACCTCGCCTCTAGATAGGTCACGTACCCGAGTGTTCGCTGTCAAATACTGGCACTCGTTCCAAATAGAACGAACTGTTTCCTCATGAAATTGGCCGTTGGAGCTAACCTCGACTGCATGACCACTAAGATCTTCATCTAGATGCACTACCTGACACCTTCCCAATTGTCTCATCACACGGTATGGAGCGTACGGCTGAATGCCTCGAAGACCCATTAAAAGGAAGTAAGGGCCAGTTGCGGGCATATACACAATTTCTTCAACAGGAAGCTAACTTAATGTCCACTCTACTTGCCCTGCAGTGATGGAGCGAAGTCGGGATACCCAATCTCCAAACCCTTCTGGCAACTTGAACCCTGAGATCCTTGTGTCAAACTCTTCGATGCAACTTTTCTCAGCAGACCCATAACTTATATACTGAGGGCGGTGACACAGGTGCTCGATCATCCACATCTGTAATAGCAAGTTGCATCCCTCGAAGAAATCTGCCCCAGCTCTACAAGCTGTGAGAGCTCGGTATATCTCAGATACTATCATAGGGGCAAGGGTGTTTTTGGCATTGGTAATCAAAACTTTAACGACTCCAGCCACCCGCAAATCAATATTTCCATCTTTCCGGGGAAACACCACGAGGCCTAAGAAAGCTACCATGAAAGTGAAACGCCTATGCTCATCCCATTTGCTCGGTTCCCTTTGCTACAAACCCCGCTTTCCGGATCGTTGAATCCTCCTACATGCCCGTACCTCTGGTATATAAAACGTAGAGTGGAAAAACCATCCTCCAACTCGGAATATGGGACTCCCTTACTTATTTTTAGCAAATCCATGAATTTGTGAGAGTTAACAGCCCTTGGAGCGATCAAATACTTATGCCTTAGACCTTCCGTACTTCCCATATAGCCTGCTATTTCTTCCAAGGTGGGTGTGAGTTCAAAGTTCGAGAAATGCAAGACGTTGCGAGCTGGGTCCCAAAACGTAACCAACGCCTTTATAATGTCTGCTCTAGGCCTTATCTTCAGCAAACCAGTGAGACCTCCCAAATGTAGCTTGACCTTATCTTGCTCCGATTTACCTAAATCCTCCCACCACATATGCAACTCAAAAGGGATCTTGTTCATGATTGTTACTGGAAAACCTTGACCCGTGCTCATTCTGCACAATTTATTCAAGGGATTTTAATTAAAGGAAAAACTACGACTCATTTTGACTCAAGCAGAATAACACCATTTTTCAAAAAGTTTATTCCAAACTAAAACCCAATTGTTGCAAATACGGCCTTTCAGCACTTCGGGGAAGAAGATTTTAAGGTTGTGCCTGCCAACTGGCCAAGAATTAAATAAAATGACCAAAGGTGGCTGTTCTTGCAAAAACAGCCTTCCGGCGCCCTTTTAGGGACATTCGGCTATTTACGACAAGAATGGCATCACCTTACTCATAAAATAAAATTGTGTTCGGTTTTGGGCTACTTTTGCAAAAATGAAAGTTGGACCCGATGGGGGTGCCTACGTATCCCACGCCCTATGGGAATCAAACTGGCATAGTTCGGGCAAATAAAACAAAATCAACTATTTTGAAAACAAAACCTTTCTTTTCTTTTCTTTTCATTTTTCTCAAAAATCCGGCAGAGTTTCAGTACCATTTTGGACATTGGGTTTTCTTTCAAAACAGGTGATGACCTCTCTCAACCCTGACACTGCTATTTTCTTTCCTAAACTCTCCTTTTATTTAAAAGCCGGTCAGCATGCAAATCCAAAACAGATAAATGCATAAGTAGGATGCATCAGGATGGTCTGTTATTTTGGGTACACCTGTCCTAGACGGACCCAACCCCTGTGTTGAGTCCCCTAAGTCAAAATGCACATGATGTAGATAAGCGTTCCTACTAGGGATCCGGCATGAGGCTGAGTTATTCTAGGTTTAAAACCTGGGTTTATTTGTTCTAGACCTGGTCTACCCGAGCGGACAACTCGAGCCGAGGGGGGGCTGCGTACCGGTAACCAAAAGATCCTCCGGCTTTGCAACTTGTCCGAACCTCGTCCTATTTGGAACATGACACTAACAGAAAGAAGTCACGACCAGCGTGCACTCCTCGGGAGGGAGAAGAGAAGGGTTTCGTAGCAGTTTATATGCAGTTTAGATAATGTCAAAGCGGTAAAAGCAACATTTCGCACATTAGTCCCAAACATGTAATACAATCAAATAATAAATAAAGCCAAATACAACAATTATTCCAAGCTCAAATTCTTGAACCCTAAACCAGAAGTTCTGGGTTCTTATCCCCAACAGAGTCGCCAGAGCTGTCACGCGTCCTTTTTTACTACACCCCGGGAGGGGTATAATAAAGGAAGTTTTTCCAATTAAAGGACAATCGAAACGGGATTTATTATAAAAAGATTCAGAGTCGCCACTTGGGAGATTTATGGTGTCCCAAGTCACCGGTTCAAATCCCGAATTGAGGAAAAGATTGACTCTGTATTACAGTCCGCGAACCAGGAATCCGGGTAAGAAATTCTGTTAACTCGGGAGAAGGTGTTAGGCATTCCCGAGTTCTGTGGTTCTAGCACGGTCGCTCAACTATTATATTCAGCTTAATTATCTGATTTTAAAACAATTTAAACCTATGTGCAATTTTAACTTTTTAACCGCTTTTATTTAATTAATTAAAGGAGGATTGCAACGTCATTTAAAATATGTTTCGGACCACGTCACATAAATGCACCCCTAGCCCATAACACATTTTATCTAACGTTGAGATTTGGATTTGAGTCACATAAATGTGCACCCGAGTTTAGGAAAGTAGATTATCAAAATACGCGCCTAAAGCAACTACGCGTTTGCACTTTGCGAGGGCCATGAAATTTGCTAAATGGCACGCCTCGAATTCTAAGGATCAATACAAGATTAATTAAGCGAGGGCTGTGCCATTGTCATTTGTTTGGCGCGACGCGCCTCAATTCATTCTAATTAAAGGGGGGTATTCAAACTAAATTGATGAGGGCCATAAATTATCTTACTTAGAACAGCTCACCTCAAGTTATTGTTAAGAACACCAATTAATTGATTAAGGAGGAACATAATGATTCTTATATTTGCACCAAGAGTTCGGACTTGCTTACAGTAAAAAGGGTCTTGGTTGGTAAGTGTCGTTAACCAAAGAATTGGGCAAAAGAGTGAAAGGGGGGTCCAGTTTCTATTTGTGACATTTGGGCCCAAAGGTGAGCCCATACGAGCAATGCAGGGTTCAACTGTAAAACTCTTTCACATTTAAAATCCTATAAGTATAGTTCTTTGAAATACTGTATAACTATAAAACTCTTTCACATTTAAAATCCTATAAGTATAGTTCTTTGAAACACTGTAACTAGATTTGAATAAAACGAAATTCTTTTAAAATAAATGTAATATATAGGGTACACGTCTATGTTTATCTAAATAACAAAAAAGAGTTTACAAAATCAAATAAAAGTTTACTTACATATATAATAAAGTAAACATACATGCTGGAGAAAGAAACATCACAAAATCAGTCAATATTAAAAAAAATGTTGTTTCTTTTTTTCTTCTTGAAGAATATTTGTTTGAAGAGTCAATTTGCATAAATGGACATCAAACAAATAACAAAACTTTATTTATACAATTGCTATCATTAATTTCAATTTAGCACATTCAAGGAATTGAAGGGTATAAGCTGACCCCTTCATTTAGCTGTAGTCAAGCCAATATTGCAAGAGTATAATATTTTTTTCATTGAAGAATATTGGTTTTGAATCATTAGATTATGTGAAAGGTTTTTTAATTTGAAATCTCATCGATTTCAAATATTTTTTGTTCAACTCAAATACATAATTATAAGATAAGGATATCTTATAATATATTTTTTTTAATTTACATTATGTGTAATTTTTAAAAAATCACTATTACTAACAAACTGATATGATATTCGAATTTGAATTGGAATGCAATTTGAGTAGTTGCATTGAGGTTAAGCCAGGTATGGTGTCGAAAAATAAACTACTTGACAATTTTAAGATAATATATCAATATTTTATAATAATAATCAACCAATGTAACATTTAATGATTCAAAGAACAAATTTTTTGTATATATAGGGTATTAAAAATTCAAATTCTAGGGCTAGAGATATCGATAAACTTAAAGTGAAGTCATACTGAAATAAATCCGGCCAAAGAATCATTTAAGTTTTTAGATAGCCGATTAAAATAAATTTTAAATTAAGGATAATATCTTCACTTGCATCATTATAAAGATAATTATTATTATAATCTATATATATAAAGATATAGAAATTGAAATTCCAAAATAGAAATATTTTTTGAAAGATAAAATCATACCAAATAAGAGTTCAAGTCGTAGTATTAGAGTCACGTCGTAATCAAAGAATCGTTTATATCGTGTCAACCTTTGTGCTTTGCCATAAATATGAGTTATTATTTCACTTTGTGGCTATTTTTAGGTTCCAATGACACCTATGAGAATAGTGCAAAAATAAAATTATCACTACGAGAATTGAGAAAATGTTATTCTTTTTTCATGTAGTGTTT
>NW_017692843.1:0-5187 GCF_001879085.1 Nicotiana attenuata | reverse complement strand
TAGTATTCCCACTATTTTTCATGCATCTTAGGCTTGCCTAGTCTTAGAGATTAGGTGACATTACGATATCCTACGGAGGAAAATTGGGATCGTTACAGGGTCGGGTCGAATATTTATCCATTTTTCTGCATTACCCGCTTTCGACCGTCCATATCAACCTGACCGCTTCCTCGTGTTTGTTACATAAGAATTGGCCAGTTCTGTTGACCAAGCATAATGTTTGAAGATTTTGACCATGACCGCACATGAATGCGTAGGTGTATAACGTCTTTGATCCGTTAGTTTATTCCATGAAGTATCTCGTTGGAATTAATTTGAATTAGATTAATAAAAGTTAAGCAAATTATTTTTTTTACTTGACGAATTCCATTGATAGTCTTAGCTCCAGTTTGGCCATAAAATTAGAGATTTCTTTTTCTCTTTTATTATAGTATGAAAGTTTTTTTTTGAAGTTTTAGTAGTATTCCCACTATTTTTCTATGCATCTTAGGCTTGCCTAGTCTTAGAGATTAGGTGACATTACGATATCCTACGGAGGAAAATTGGGATCGTTACAGGGTCGGGTCGAATATTTATCCATTTTTCTGCATTACCCGCTTTCGACCCGTCCATATCCAACCTGACCCGCTTTCCCGGTGTTTGTTACATAAGAATTGGCCAGTTCTGTTGACCAAGCATAATGTTTGAAGATTTTGACCATGACCGCACATGAATGCGTAGGTGTATAACGTCTTTGATCCGTTAGTTTATTCCATGAAGTATCTCGTTGGAATTAATTTGAATTAGATTAATAAAAGTTAAGCAAATTATTTTTTTTACTTGACGAATTCCATTGATAGTCTTAGCTCCAGTTTGGCCATAAAATTAGAGATTTCTTTTTCTCTTTTATTATAGTATGAAAGTTTTTTTTTGAAGTTTTAGTAGTATTCCCACTATTTTTCTATGCATCTTAGGCTTGCCTAGTCTTAGAGATTAGGTGACATTACGATATCCTACGGAGGAAAATTGGGATCGTTACAGGGTCGGGTCGAATATTTATCCATTTTTCTGCATTACCCGCTTTCGACCCGTCCATATCCAACCTGACCCGCTTTCCCGGTGTTTGTTACATAAGAATTGGCCAGTTCTGTTGACCAAGCATAATGTTTGAAGATTTTGACCATGACCGCACATGAATGCGTAGGTGTATAACGTCTTTGATCCGTTAGTTTATTCCATGAAGTATCTCGTTGGAATTAATTTGAATTAGATTAATAAAAGTTAAGCAAATTATTTTTTTTACTTGACGAATTCCATTGATAGTCTTAGCTCCAGTTTGGCCATAAAATTAGAGATTTCTTTTTCTCTTTTATTATAGTATGAAAGTTTTTTTTTGAAGTTTTAGTAGTATTCCCACTATTTTTCTATGCATCTTAGGCTTGCCTAGTCTTAGAGATTAGGTGACATTACGATATCCTACGGAGGAAAATTGGGATCGTTACAGGGTCGGGTCGAATATTTATCCATTTTTCTGCATTACCCGCTTTCGACCCGTCCATATCCAACCTGACCCGCTTTCCCGGTGTTTGTTACATAAGAATTGGCCAGTTCTGTTGACCAAGCATAATGTTTGAAGATTTTGACCATGACCGCACATGAATGCGTAGGTGTATAACGTCTTTGATCCGTTAGTTTATTCCATGAAGTATCTCGTTGGAATTAATTTGAATTAGATTAATAAAAGTTAAGCAAATTATTTTTTTTACTTGACGAATTCCATTGATAGTCTTAGCTCCAGTTTGGCCATAAAATTAGAGATTTCTTTTTCTCTTTTATTATAGTATGAAAGTTTTTTTTTGAAGTTTTAGTAGTATTCCCACTATTTTTCTATGCATCTTAGGCTTGCCTAGTCTTAGAGATTAGGTGACATTACGATATCCTACGGAGGAAAATTGGGATCGTTACAGGGTCGGGTCGAATATTTATCCATTTTTCTGCATTACCCGCTTTCGACCCGTCCATATCCAACCTGACCCGCTTTCCCGGTGTTTGTTACATAAGAATTGGCCAGTTCTGTTGACCAAGCATAATGTTTGAAGATTTTGACCATGACCGCACATGAATGCGTAGGTGTATAACGTCTTTGATCCGTTAGTTTATTCCATGAAGTATCTCGTTGGAATTAATTTGAATTAGATTAATAAAAGTTAAGCAAATTATTTTTTTTACTTGACGAATTCCATTGATAGTCTTAGCTCCAGTTTGGCCATAAAATTAGAGATTTCTTTTTCTCTTTTATTATAGTATGAAAGTTTTTTTTTGAAGTTTTAGTAGTATTCCCACTATTTTTCTATGCATCTTAGGCTTGCCTAGTCTTAGAGATTAGGTGACATTACGATATCCTACGGAGGAAAATTGGGATCGTTACAGGGTCGGGTCGAATATTTATCCATTTTTCTGCATTACCCGCTTTCGACCCGTCCATATCCAACCTGACCCGCTTTCCCGGTGTTTGTTACATAAGAATTGGCCAGTTCTGTTGACCAAGCATAATGTTTGAAGATTTTGACCATGACCGCACATGAATGCGTAGGTGTATAACGTCTTTGATCCGTTAGTTTATTCCATGAAGTATCTCGTTGGAATTAATTTGAATTAGATTAATAAAAGTTAAGCAAATTATTTTTTTTACTTGACGAATTCCATTGATAGTCTTAGCTCCAGTTTGGCCATAAAATTAGAGATTTCTTTTTCTCTTTTATTATAGTATGAAAGTTTTTTTTTGAAGTTTTAGTAGTATTCCCACTATTTTTCTATGCATCTTAGGCTTGCCTAGTCTTAGAGATTAGGTGACATTACGATATCCTACGGAGGAAAATTGGGATCGTTACAGGGTCGGGTCGAATATTTATCCATTTTTCTGCATTACCCGCTTTCGACCCGTCCATATCCAACCTGACCCGCTTTCCCGGTGTTTGTTACATAAGAATTGGCCAGTTCTGTTGACCAAGCATAATGTTTGAAGATTTTGACCATGACCGCACATGAATGCGTAGGTGTATAACGTCTTTGATCCGTTAGTTTATTCCATGAAGTATCTCGTTGGAATTAATTTGAATTAGATTAATAAAAGTTAAGCAAATTATTTTTTTTACTTGACGAATTCCATTGATAGTCTTAGCTCCAGTTTGGCCATAAAATTAGAGATTTCTTTTTCTCTTTTATTATAGTATGAAAGTTTTTTTTTGAAGTTTTAGTAGTATTCCCACTATTTTTCTTTGCATCTTAGGCTTGCCTAGTCTTAGAGATTAGGTGACATTACGATATCCTACGGAGGAAAATTGGGATCGTTACAGGGTCGGGTCGAATATTTATCCATTTTTCTGCATTACCCGCTTTCGACCCGTCCATATCCAACCTGACCCGCTTTCCCGGTGTTTGTTACATAAGAATTGGCCAGTTCTGTTGACCAAGCATAATGTTTGAAGATTTTGACCATGACCGCACATGAATGCGTAGGTGTATAACGTCTTTGATCCGTTAGTTTATTCCATGAAGTATCTCGTTGGAATTAATTTGAATTAGATTAATAAAAGTTAAGCAAATTATTTTTTTTACTTGACGAATTCCATTGATAGTCTTAGCTCCAGTTTGGCCATAAAATTAGAGATTTCTTTTTCTCTTTTATTATAGTATGAAAGTTTTTTTTTGAAGTTTTAGTAGTATTCCCACTATTTTTCTATGCATCTTAGGCTTGCCTAGTCTTAGAGATTAGGTGACATTACGATATCCTACGGAGGAAAATTGGGATCGTTACAGGGTCGGGTCGAATATTTATCCATTTTTCTGCATTACCCACTTTCGATCCGTCCATATCCAACCTGACCCGCTTTCCCGGTGTTTGTTACATAAGAATTGGCCAGTTCTGTTGACCAAGCATAATGTTTGAAGATTTTGACCATGACCGCACATGAATGCGTAGGTGTATAACGTCTTTGATCCGTTAGTTTATTCCATGAAGTATCTCGTTGGAATTAATTTGAATTAGATTAATAAAAGTTAAGCAAATTATTTTTTTTACTTNTTATTATAGTATGAAAGTTTTTTTTTGAAGTTTTAGTAGTATTCCCACTATTTTTCTATGCATCTTAGGCTTGCCTAGTCTTAGAGATTAGGTGACATTACGACATCCTACGGAGGAAAATTGGGATCGTTACAGGGTCGGGTCGAATATTTATCCATTTTTCTGCATTACCCGCTTTCGACCCGTCCATATCCAACCTGACCCGCTTTCCCGGTGTTTGTTACATAAGAATTGGCCAGTTCTGTTGACCAAGCATAATGTTTGAAGATTTTGACCATGACCGCACATGAATGCGTAGGTGTATAACGTCTTTGATCCGTTAGTTTATTCCATGAAGTATCTCGTTGGAATTAATTTGAATTAGATTAATAAAAGTTAAGCAAATTATTTTTTTTACTTGACGAATTCCATTGATACTCTTAGCTCCAGTTTGGCCATAAAATTAGAGATTTCTTTTTCTCTTTTATTATAGTATGAAAGTTTTTTTTTGAAGTTTTAATAGTATTCCCACTATTTTTCTATGCATCTTAGGCTTGCCTAGTCTTAGAGATTAGGTGACATTACGATATCCTACGGAGGAAAATTGGGATCGTTACAGGGTCGGGTCGAATATTTATCCATTTTTCTGCATTACCCGCTTTCGACCCGTCCATATCCAACCTGACCCGCTTTCCCTGTGTTTGTTACATAAGAATTGGCCAGTTCTGTTGACCAAGCATAATGTTTGAAGATTTTGACCATGACCGCACATGAATGCGTAGGTGTATAACGTCTTTGATCCGTTAGTTTATTCCATGAAGTATCTCGTTGGAATTAATTTGAATTAGATTAATAAAAGTTAAGCAAATTATTTTTTTTACTTGACGAATTCCATTGATACTCTTAGCTCCAGTTTGGCCATAAAATTAGAGATTTCTTTTTCTCTTTTATTATAGTATGAAAGTTTTTTTTTGAAGTTTTAATAGTATTCCCACTATTTTTCTATGCATCTTAGGCTTGCCTAGTCTTAGAGATTAGGTGACATTACGATATCCTACGGAGGAAAATTGGGATCGTTACAGGGTCGGGTCGAATATTTATCCATTTTTCTGCATTACCCGCTTTCGACCCGTCCATATCCAACC
>NW_017692842.1:0-5188 GCF_001879085.1 Nicotiana attenuata | reverse complement strand
GGGCCAGCCTCAGTGTGCTAGAGTTCAGAGGGTTCTCAAAGGGATCCCAAGGCAGTACACACACTGGAGGGGGCAGAACTTAGGGACTTAAGAATAGAGTGAGAGTGCTTGACATAGTTTTGAAAGGGTTTTAGTAAAACAAAAACAGTGTTAAAGAGATTTGTTTGAAATAACTTGTGGAGTAAAAGAGGGAATCATGCAATAAAACAACTTTAAAAAGAGAGAGTTACATGATCAAGCAACAATAAATCAAACAGGGAGTCTAAAACCACATCAGTAATATTCACAGGACCAAAACAGGAGGAAAGAACCTACACACAAGGGTGATAGGGATTGGGGACACATAGAACACATGATTGTGAACACATAACAAGCAAGGTCTTAGGAATTGGTATAGACATGCTCAGACACAACTAATCAAATATAGTCACAGAACCAGCAATGCTTAAGGGGGTTTAGTATAGGATCCATATGATTTAGGACCAATCCCAGAACCATACAAGTCATGAGTGCAGACTACATAGAGGGGATCCATACCAGAAACTAGATAGTGCAAAACAAACTACATAAAGGGGGTAACATGCTCATACTGATCCTAAGGAAAGGGGGTTCATAATATGCTAATTATCTAATCATATTAACTACAAGTTTCACGGCAAAACCATAAGTATAAGCAAACTAGAAACAGAATGAACTGAAGCAATAAAAGAACCATATTGTTGTTGGAACTTGAATTGAAACTAGAACATACATGTTAGGAGGACAGTAAATAAAAGTGAAAGGAGTAGGAGAGCACAATAGTTAGCCTTGGCTTGCAGCCGGCTAACTCAGGATAGGAGCAAGTAGCACAAAGAGAGAACATAAAGTTTTAAGTGTGTGAGAGAGAGATTTTTGAACCGAAGTGTTCGTGTATTTGTGTTAATGAGAGAGTATGTATATGTAGTAGTTCGAAACTAGGTAAAATAAGGCAAGAATCATAATAGTATAGTAATTATGGAACTCGGAATCAATTAGAGCAAAATCAGGACAAGTACTCCCTTAAGTTAAGGGAATTAATTTAAACGGTGAGAACAAGTAATAATTAAGGAAAGAAATCAATGTAGGACTGATAAGGAAAGATTCAAATTTAGTAAGCATAGGGTAAGCAATTAGGGCTAAGTTCAGAAAACTCCAATTAAGGAAATAGTTCGGTAAGAATAAAGTACCACAGCAGACAAGGTAGGCGAATCAGTTAATTTGAATAGAAGAGGTAGAGATTGAAGGCTTAAAGGAAGGTCTTTCAATCAAACCCAAAAAATAGGGAGTCCAGAATCAATCAAGAGGGAGTCACGGTTCAGTATTCAGCATATAAATAGAGTAAGAGCGATCAGACACAGCAAACATGCAGGTTAAACAATATTGATAGAAAGAAGCAAGTCTGAACAATCAAGATGAACATAATCACATAGAGGTGGTATAAGTTAGGCTAAAAGCTCAGTAAGAACACATTCGAGGCAAGGTAATCACAAAAACTTAAACAAGAATCGAGTAGTCATGCTAACATACAGAACCAAACAAAGAAAATCTAGAAAAATTAGGGCTTTTAATATAGGTGAGTTGAAAAAGCAGTAAGATCATAGAATCAGTCGAAATATGCAAGAGATAGAAGTTTAAACATAAAGAATCAGTTTAAACAAAGTTTTAGAAGAAGTTCCGAAAACCCTAATTTTAGAAGAAGGTGAAAACACTTTGAAATCGATGATTCTTGTAAAAGAAATTCAAGAACAGTGTAAAACATCAAAGAAACAGACTCGAATCATTTTAAAATCGTACAGATCTAGGAGATGCAGGCAGAAATTAGGGTTTCAAAAGAAACCCAAAGAGAGGTGAAAGAACCTGTCTAGAATCCCAAAGATCGTGACAAATACAGTGTGATTTTGCTCGAAATCACACCGGAGTAGCCAAGAACAACCAAATAGCAAACCCTAGATGCAAGTCAGCGTGGCCCAGGGCCGTTGAAGACCTTAGAGAAGGCAAGCATAGCATTATAGGGGCCATTGGAGGCTTAGGAGTTGAAGGGAGATCACCGGAGAAGACCGGAGAAGAAGACCGGCGGTTGAAGGAGCTAGGGTTAGGTTGAGTGGTTGAGAGAGGAGAGGAGATGAGAGAATACAGAGGCGGCGGTCTCTGAGTAATGAGCTAGGGTTAGGGCTCGTTTGGGATAAAAAGGGAATGAACGGACGAGGGCCGTTGATCAAAAGATCAACGGCCAGGATTTGACGGGTCTTGGGTCGGATAGGCGGGTTTAGGGTCTGGGTCGGGTAGTTTGGTTAGAAATTGGGCCAGGGTTGGGTTTAAATTGGGCTGAAATTGAAAGGCAAATCTGGCTATATTTTAAATAGCCAATTTTCCCCCATATAATTTATAATAAATAATAAATAATTTCTGGAAAACAACTTTGTGTACTAAAATGATTTAAAATATATATTTAACATTTTAAAAATATATGAGATCAATTTTACTCATATAAATGTAATTATACATTAATGGGGCTAATATTGCAATTATACGCAATTTAGTTTTAAAATACAAAATGCAATTATAAAAATGCACAAAAATATTTTAACCATATTTTGGCATAAATATAGAATTTAAATGACTAAATCATCACAACAATAATTTGAGGGGTAATTATCGGGGACTTTATGAGCAAAAGGGGAAGAAATAAATCAATTTAAAACCTTAGAAATATAGAAAAATTATAAAAGCCTTGTGTATGCTTATATGTGCTATTTTAAAAATATTTATGCATATTAAAATTATATGAAAAAATTGGGCATCAATAGCTGCCCCTTGGGGTGCGGCTCTTCCCCAAAACCTGATGAATGCGAGATGCTTTAAAGCTCGTGGGAAGGTCAAAGAAAGAACTTGTTCTTCCGACGTTAAGAATTCTTCCAATAATTCCGAGCTCGATCTTCAGGCTGCCCTGCCTTATTGTAGAAGCTCCTTCATGTTCTCTTACATTGATTTCTTGCATGAAATCTACTGTGCTTCAGTTCAATCATATGGCAGAATAGGTTCACTTGATTTTGTTTTTTCTTTTTTCTTTTTCTTTTTAGTTGACCGGCTAGTTTATTAGTTATTTAATTAAGTAGTATAAGAGTGAAAATATTGCCATATTTAAAAGGACTATAGAGGTTATGTTAATATTGTTGTACTGTTATTGGAACAATGAAGTAATTGATGTTTAGAATGATTAACTAAACTAAACGCAGAAGCTGGAAGAGCCTAACAATACGCATATATAAAGAAAAATATGAATTTAAAAAATTGCTACAAGTTAATTTGTTTTCACCGTCGTCCTTAACAAGATGTTGCATAATAACGTGTTACTACTATACTCATTCGCCTTATAAGCAAAATTTCTCTTTCAGTTACAATTACCTATCTTCCATATAACTAAATTCCAACCTCTTTCAGTTACGATTGAATACATTTCTAAAATCAACATCATAGTTTTTTGTTGGATTTTTTAGATTAACTTGCAATAACATTATTATACATACATTCTTTGTGCCCATGTACACTAAGGTAGTTAATGACTACAATTCTGATAATTACAAATTTCAGATCATGTGATTTTACTATTTCTAGTTTATCTCATGTCTGATTCCTTAGTCTCAATTCCAATTGTCAAGTACTATCTCCATACGTGGTTGTGCAAAAGAAGACACATCAATGTTTATAATTAAACGGAAAGTTTCCTTTTGAGTACCAATTAATAACTACACTTTGAGTAGATATATATAACATGCTAAAACCTAGGTTTGACCTAGTTAGAGTGCTTGATGCACTTGAAGGCCGCTCAAAAGAAGCTAGATTTCAAATATTTTACTGCAATTTCTTCTCTACAAGCTATCCAAAACTTGCAACAATCGTCATTCAGATATTATATTTGAATGATGAAAAAATAATAACTATTAACAAGAAAGAGAAGTAGTAATACCAAATCTCTTAAATATATTTCTACAATATCCGATAAGATAGCCAAACAGTACTCCTAGTATCCTATAAAGGTTTAATGTAACAAGCCAACAAAAATAAGCTTGCACGTCTAATATCATAATCAAAACAAAATTTTGGTGTTATGGATTGTTTGGTTATTCCTTTTACTGATAATATATCAAGAATCATATATGGCCAATGAATATTTATACAACCTACTTGTTGTTTTATACTTCAATACCACACAAGAGGGGGTGATTTGTGTGGTGTCCAATTTTTCGCTTAACCTGATTATAGAAGGACCTGGTTCTTCTATGTGTTTCAACTACTATTGTTGCGGAATAATAAGTACAGAAATTAAAGAACACAAAAATTTTACGTGGAAAACACCTGGATCAAAAGGTGAAAAAACCACGACCTACTTTCCAGTAGGGTTTTCCCAAACTCTCCACTAAAATTACTGAGCCAAAAACTGCATTTACAAAAACTCTTTTTTAAACCTAGGATTAACTCTAATCCCGTTGTAGCACATAGCATCAACTGTTGCGACAACTTCAAGTTAACTCTAAGTTGAAAACTCTGAGTACCTAGTACAATTGCTTCTAGATAAAGCTGAAAGGTACAATATAAAAACACCTACTACAATTGAACTAGAAATAAAGAAAGACACATAAAACTCTTTATGGAGCTGGTTCTTCAATCTAGTTCATGTAGCTTCAGGTTTGCACACTTGAATCACACACGAACTGCTTGCAAAAAACCTTGCTATTTTGCTCTTAATTCACGTTTAACTTCTGCGTTTTTGTGCAACACATGTAATGTGAGAACATCCTGCAATTTATAGAGTTAGTAGATAAAGAAATAACTAGAGTTCTGATGCAACTCTTCCTTGGTGAAACAGTTCTAGTTGATCTCAACTTCTAACCCCTTCCCTATCTTGGATAATGTTCTCTTTGAGTAAGGAGTCCTTCTCCTTATCAATTATGCAACCTTTTCGATCAGGAGATATTAAATACACCAAGTTAAGCTTATCTCCTTCACGTGCATCCCACATGCTCGAATCTGCCCTTTTTTGTGCACCTGAGGGATGGACCTGGTTCATGCCTGAGCTTCCTTTGTCAATCTTCAAAACTAACCTTCACTTGGGCCAATAAATTTCCCCTTTTTGATGATGACAAACTCTGTGCTTTTCATAAGCTTAGGC
>NW_017692841.1:0-5189 GCF_001879085.1 Nicotiana attenuata | reverse complement strand
AGAGAGAGAGAGAGAGAGAGATGTTCGTTCAAGGTTTTGGTGATAAGAGGGTTTTAATGAGAGAAGAGGCAATTATGAGGGAGAGAGAAACCGGTTCTGAAACGGCGGTAGTTTTGTAGGGAGGTGCAACGTTTCAGAGGGAAGTGAAAATATTTGAATGAAAAGACGTGACATACAGGGTCTGAAAAGGCTGATGACATGGAACTCAATTTTTGTTTCTTTTTGAGATATTTATGAAAAAAGCACAAGACTACTAACCTGTGGCACAAGAACCAGGTTCTTGACCGGTCTTTCAAAAATTCTCAACCCTCTTTTACCGCTCATGCAGTGCTTCTGCAGCTTCTATAATCATCATGCGTGTCTACCTGCAACGGTATTGAAGTGAGTTAGACTTGGCCGGAAAATAGTTTAGCTAATTTTACCTGAATGTGATTTTCATGGCCATATGGTAGGAATCAGGTTCTCAATTAGGCTTTATTAGCCCCAGATCCAGCCTGTTTCTCTCAAAGTGTTCTCTACTCAGGGCTTTGGTGAAGATATCTGCAATTTGATCCTCTGTGCTGCAAAACTTCATACAGATAAGCCCCTTTTCCACATTGTCTTTGGGAAAGTGATGTCTCACATCAATGTGCTTGGTCCTTTTATGCTGGACTGGATTTTTGGCCATGTTGAGTGCACTTGTGTTATCACACAGAAGAGGCACACAATCAGTGTACACTCCAAAGTCTTCCAATTGTTGTTTGATCCATAGGAGTTGAGCACAGCATGAAGCTGCATCAACATATTCTGCTTCAGTTGTTGAAAGAGCTACTGAATTTTGCTTCCTTGTCCCCCATGAAATAAGACATGATTCTAGGAAGTGAGCCATTCCAGATGTGCTTTTCCTGTCCACAAGATAACCTGCATAGTCAGCATCAACATACCCAATAAGATTAAAATTATCACCTGAAGGGTAATACAAAACCAGGCCCTGTGTTCCCTTAAGATATCTAAGAATTCTTTTGGCGACATTCAGATGAGATTCCTTGGGATTTGACTGAAATCTTACACATAGTCCCACACTTAAGACGATATCTGGCCTGCTGGAAGTGAGATAGAGAAGAGACCTAATAATATCTCTATACATTGTTTGATTTATAGGAGAGCCGGATTCATCCATGTCCAGTCGAGTGGCAGTGGCAATGGGAGTATCAATCACTTTTGATGCTTCCATATAAAATCTCTTTAGAAGCTCTTTGATGTATTTCTGTTGACTGATGAATGTACCCTTTGTGGACTGTTTCACTTGAAGACCCAAGAAGAAATTCAACTCAACCATCATGCTCATCTCAAACTCACTTCCCATGAGTTTTGTAAATTCTTCACATAGTGAATCAGTTGTTGCCCCAAAAATGATATCAACAAATACTTGAATGATGAGCAGGTTCCTCCCTCGTTACTTCAGGAACAAGGTATTGTCAATTTTTCTTCTTGTAAAACCATTTTCTAAGAGAAACTTTGACAACTTTTCATACCAAGCTCGAGGAGCTTGCTTCAACCCATATAGCGCCTTGTTCAATTTGAACACATATTTAGGGTGTTCATGACATTCAAAATCTGGAGGTTGCTTTACATACACTTCTTCCTTGAGGAAGCCATTTAGAAATGCGCTTTTGACATCCATTTGGAACAGAGTGAATTAGATATGTGATGCAAAGGGAATGAGGATTCTAATAGCTTCCATATGAGCAACTGGAGCAATAGTCTCATCATAATCAATTCCTTTCTCCTGATTGTAACCTTGAACAACTAAACTTGCCTTGTTCCTTGTAGTGTTCCCATGTTCATCAAGCTTGTTCCTAAATACCCACCTCGTTCCTATGATGGTATGATCTGAGGGTCTAGGTACCAGGTGCCATACGTTGTTCCTTTCGAACTGATGCAACTCATCTTGCATGACTGTTATCCAGTCTGCATCTTTTAAGGCTTCCTTAATGTTTTTCGGTTCTATTTGGGAGAGGAATGCTGAGAAGGCAAGTGAAATTCTGGCTTTTGATCTGGTTTGGACTCTGCATCTAGAGGAGTAATTATGTTGTCAAGAGGATGGGAACTTTTGTGTTTCTAGTTGGGCACTTGGGCTTCATTTGTAGAAGAGCTGGGTAACCCTGACTGATTCCCTTGTATTCTTCTTTCAGCTACCTATGGAGTATTTTGAACTGTATCAACCACTCTTTCTTCGGCTTCAGTTGTTGTAATTGTGGTACCTGGTTCCTCTCCGGCTGATGAGGAAGAGAGTGCATTGTCTTCACTTGGCTCCTTCACTTGACTCATCATGGCTGCCTTTCCATTTGCCATATCAATGACTTCACCTGGAACCAGCATACGCACTCCATCTTGATCATCCATGTTGCTTTTCTCACAGGAGAGATAGGAATCGTCAAAGATTACGTGTATACTTTCCTCAACACACTGAGTCCGCTTGTTTTAAACCTTGTAGGCTTTACTCTGAGAAGAATATCCCAGAAAGATCCCTTCATCACTCTTTGCATCAAATTTTCCAAGTTGATCCTTTCCATTGTTGAGAACATAACATTTGCACCCAAATGTTTTTAAGTGAGTCAGCTTGGGCTTCCTTCCATTCAGCAACTCACAGGGAGTTTTGTTCAAGAGAGACCTGATCATGCACCTATTCACCAAGTAGCAGGCAGTGTTAACAGCTTCTGCCCAGAAGTTCTTAGCAATCCCACTATCAATCAGCATTGTTCTAGCCATTTCTCCAAGGGTTCAGTTCTTCCTTTCCACAACTCCATTTTATTGTGGAGTTCTTGGGGCTGAGAAGTTATGGGTAATGTCATTCTCATTGCAGAATTCATCAAACTTAGCATTGTCAAATTCTATTCCATGATATGATCTAATGCATGCTACTTTTGACTCCATCTTCACTTGAATTTTCTTCACAAAGGCTACAAAAACTTCAAAGGTCTCATCTTTTGTTCTAAGAAATAGAGTCCAAGTGAATCTGGAATAATCAGCCACTATCACAAAAATGTATCTTTTTCCTCCTTTGCTTTGCACTCTCATAGGACCACATAGATCCATATGAAGGAGATCGAGTGGTTTTGAGGTGCTGACATCCTTCTTTGGCTTGAATGAGTATTTCACATGCTTCCCTCTGGCGCATGCATCACAAACTTTATGCTCCTTGAACATTGACTTAGGCAGTCCACGAACCAGGTCCTTCTAAACCAGTTTATTCAGTAGAGAGAAGCTTGCATGCCCCAGTCTTCTGTGCCACAGTTCAGCATCATCATCAACTGCTTTCAAGCAACTCAGATCACCACTTTGTAGGGACTCAAAATCAGCAACGTAGATATTCTTGTACCTTTTGGCCACAAGTACCACTTCACCAGTTTCTAGATTTGTAACTGCGCATATCTTTGAAAAGAACTCCACCTTGTTTCCTTTATCACATACTTGAGAAACACTCAAGAGACTGTACTTAAGACCATTGACATAGTACACATTCTCAATTGAGTGTGAGAGTGATTTACCAATCTTTCCAACTCCAAGAATGTACCCCTTTTTCCCATTGCCCAGGGATACACTCCCTCTTTGCAGGGATTTTAGTGAAAGAAAGTCCATGGTATTCCCAGTCATGTGCTTTGAGAATCCACTGTTCATGAACCATTGTTGATTGCTTCCTTTCACTGTTCCCTGCACAAGGAAATCAAGGGTTTGATTTAGGAACCCAAGCAAGTTTGGGTCCCTTGTAATAAGCAAGAGGATGAATAAGTGCTCTTTTAGTCCATGCAGGTAACATGCGCTTTTTATGGGTGGCACCTGGTCCCTTTTTAGCAGTTACTCTTTCAGCAAAAACTTTGTTTTTCTGAAGAGACTGAACCCTGGCTTGGCAATTTTCTTTGAAATGCCCATTGTTCCCACAGTGGGTACACAGCCAATTATCAGGTACAGTAACATACTTGATATGAGGGTTGTAGGGAGTTCTATCCCTTTGAAACCCTATTCCTACCTATTTCCACCATTGTTAACGTACATGGCAGTAATAGCATCCGAGGACCAGTTCCACTTAAGAGATATTTCAAGGTAATTTTTTACTCTTCCCAAATCTGCTTGAAGTTGTCTATTTTTCTCAAGTTCAGCACATAAACTAGTATTTACAGTATTTAACTCGTTTTCAAGCTTGATATGTGCTTCACTAGCAACTTCTTTTCCTTTATCAGAATTTCCAGACCTACATATTGTTTTGAGTTCCTCTATTGTTTCTTTCAATTCTATAATCACAACTAAGAGGTCATCTCTTTCTTGCTCTAAGGCATCAACTTTCTCCACTAAGTTATTCTTTTCTTTACTGAAATTTTTGATGGTTTATTTTAAGTCAACAACTACTACCGTCAAATCGTCTCTTTCATGTTCTACACTAGCAATTTTCTCAGTTAGAACCTCCTTTTCATTTTCCAGATTACCTATGGTTTCCTTCAGATCAACCACACAAACTACCAGGTCATCTCTGGTTTGTTCAGCATCTCCTAACTCTATGGTTAAGGCATCCTTATCATCTACAAGACTATGATAGGCATCAATTAACACATTTGCTAATGACATGAGTTTCTTAGGAGAGTAGGATTTCAGATTTCTCTGAACATCTCTGAAATTTACCTCATTATTGTCATCATCTTCATCATTGTCTGACTTAGCCAAAAGCAAATATTGATCATAATCATTTGCTTCACTTTCAACTGCCATCATAGAACTATCACCTGCATCATTTTCTTCTTCAGACTCACTGGAGGAATCTCCCCATGCTGCAAGAGCTTGCTTCAAAACATTGTCAGCGGCGTTCTTTCTTTTGAAGCGTTCGTCGGGAATCGGGTTCCTCTTGGCTGTTTTATCAGAGTTGTACTTGAAGTGTTCTTGCTTTAGGAGAGGGAAATCCTTGATGAAATGCCCAGGCTTTCCACATTTATGACAGAGATTATAATTCTTGATTTGCTTGAACTACCTCTCTTTGGTATGCCTCCATTTTTTCTGACCATTTTCTGAAACCTTCTGGTTAAGTAAGCCATGTCGCTGTCCTCCTCACTTGGGTCATTGCTTTCAGCTTTGAGTACCAGGTTCTTTTCCTTCTTTGGTTATCTTCTTTCACTATCCTTCTTCTTCTTCATTTCGTAGGTTTTCAGATTTCCAACTAG
>NW_017692840.1:0-5189 GCF_001879085.1 Nicotiana attenuata | reverse complement strand
GCCGGAATCGAATTACCGAGGTCCAAGACCGAGTAAATGTAATTTTTGAAGTTAAAGTTTAGTTTTTCTAGAAATTTATTAAGGTAAAATTGAAATGAAAATTGATTAGAACGAGTTGGTATCGGGCCCGTTAGTTTTGGTTCCGGCGTCCGGTATAGGTCTTATATGTGATTTAAGATGTTTCTGTAAAGTTTGGTTAAAAACGGACGTCATTTGACGGGATCCGGACCCTAAATGGGAAATTGATGTTTAATAGGAATTTTGAGAAATCTCATTGATCTCGAGGCTTAATTCGATGTTCATGATGTTATATTGGTAATTTGATCACACGAATATGTTCGTAGGATGTTTTTGAGGTAGTGTACATACTTGGGTTGAGTTTCAAGGGCTCGGGTGAGTTTCGAGTAGGTTCCGGGATGCCTTAGACTTAAAAGATCAGATGTTGCAGGTTCAGGAAATATTGCAGGCCTCTGAACCCTCTTGCGCAGTCCGCAAGAAATCGCGTGCGGCCGCAGTCGCCTTTGAGCGGTCCGCGGTGGATGCTGCGCGGCCGCGATCGGCCTTGTGCGGTCCGCACGGGGCAATGATCTGCAGGTCTTCAGGGAGGCCTGTGCGGCCGCGGTCCTTTATGCGCGGTCCGCACAGGAAGTTTCATAGGGGTATAAATAAACGGGAATTTCAGTTATTTTACACTTTTCAAAACCCCAAAACATAAGAGGCGATTTTCCAAACAAACTTTCTTCTCCAACACGATTGGTAAGTGATTTCTAACTCATTTTCTTCACTCCTCAACATCTTCTAACATGATTTTAACTTCAAATCAAAGATTTTCATGGGGAAATTGGGTGTTTAGGGTAGAACCTAGGTTTTTCAAAAATTGGGGATTTGGACCTCAATTTGAGGTCCGATTTCAAAACAAATTACATATTTGGGTTCGTGGGGGAATGGGTAATCGGGTTTTGGTTCAAACCTCGGGTTTTGACCATGTGGGCCCGGGGGCATTTGACCTTTTTGGGTAAAACTTGGGAAACTCATTTTTATGCATTGGGCTTGATTCACTTAGCATGTGTTAATGTAATTAAGTAATTTGTGATTAGATACGAGCGAATTGGAGGTGGAATCGCGGGGTAAAGCTATAATTAAGGCTTGAGTTGTATTCAAGGCATTGAGGTAAGTGTTTGGTCTAACCCTAGCTTAAGGACTAGGAGTTGAGTCTTATTTGCTAATTGATTCTTGTTGAGTACGACGTATAGGCATGGTGACGAGTATCTATACGTTGGTGTCTAGCATGACCGTGAGTCTTTAATTTGCGAATATCTTGATTTCGTGGTATTTCTCTTGCCTTGGTAATGATTCCTATCTGTTGTGAAAAGCTTGTGAAGGGAAATTGTGACCTATGAACAACGAGGAGCATTGGCTCAAGTTATATTTCAATTGTGAACGTATATGAAATGGTCGAACCCTTTGGAGCATTGGCTCAAGTGGTAAAGTGAGATATGAAATAAAAGTGAAAGGAAGAGAAAGAGTACTTAAATTGTTCCCTTGCCGGGATATTGTTGTTTATTGATTATTTTCCCTTGCCGGGACGTTGAGATTATTGATGTTGTACCCTTGCCGGGATTTAACTGTTTAATTGTGTTCCCTTGCCGGGATTTCTTTTATTATTTTGTTTATTCCCTTGCCCCTTGTTTGTGATTGTTGTTTGGGTGAGGAAGAGTGTTAAAGCACGAAGGGTGATGTCGTTCATTGTTTGTTTATTGTGAGGAAAGAGTGTAAAGCGCGAAGGGTGATGCCGTGCATTGTTTGCTTATTGTGAGGAAAGAGAGTAAAGCACGAAGCGTGATGCCGTGCCGCACGATGTACCATATCGTGCCGATTCTATTGATTATATGTGAGGAAAGAGAGTAAAAGCACGAAGGGTGATGCCGTGCACACTTTATTATATCATTGCTTGGTGAGGATGAGAGTAAAAGCACGAAGGGTGATGCCGTGCACTTGTTGCTTTCTATTTCTTTATTAATGTCTGAGTTGTGTTATTTCCTTCGTTACTGGTACGACTTTTTACTTGAAATTGTTATTTCCCCATAGCATACTCCCCCTCCCATATTGATTACTTGTCCCTGTATTTCGATCCCGCTGTATATGTATATATAACTGCACAGGTTTATGTGGTAGTCCGATCCAGCCTCGTCACTACTTCGCCGGGTTTAGGCTAGGCACTTACCAGCACATGAGGCCGGTTGTGCTGATGCTACACTCTGTGCTCTTTTGCACAGATCCAGGTGTCGGAGCAGCTTACGGTGCGCAGCAGTAGTCAGGGAGCCGACCTTCAATCCACGAGACTCCGAGGTAGCCTTGCTGGTGTCCGTAGGCCCGACATCTCTTCTTTCAATTTTCGTGTTCTGTTGACATTTGTATCCGAAACAGACTATGTCCTTTATTTCAAACTCTTATTTGTAGTAATCCTAGACAGTCCGTGTATTGTTGTGACACCAGGTGCTGGGTAGAGACTAGTATTGACGTTCTAGACGCTGTTTCTATATTTAGTTCAGACTTCCGCTAAATTTTACTTTTTTTTCTTTCTTCTTCTTGTCTTTTTAACTGCTTATTCATTGTAATTTAATTATTTAATCATGTATGAGACAAGATAGGTTAATGTTTGTAAAGGTTCTTGGCTTGCCTAGCTACCACGAGTAGGCGCCATCACGACCCCCGAGGGTGGAAAATCCGGGTCGTGACATACATGTAGGATCAGTCCCTGATCCGTTACCATTCGACCTTTCCGGCACTATCTCGGTACACCGAGTGATTTCCGGCTCGACCAGACTTGGAGTTCTATGTTGACTCTGAAGCTGAGCAATAACGGCCTGCTGAGCCTGTAGCATCTTGAATATTACCTGGAGACTAACTCCCCCGTGTCCCACGCCCTGTGTTCCTTGGCCACCAGATCGGCCTTCCCTACGCACACTCCCCACGGGGTCCGCGCCTAAATCCGTATTAAAAGCAATGTGCGAATTGATATCGATTGGATCGACGACCGGTACTCCCCCGAGATCAGCTAGTGGCACCCCGGCTCCTAGAGCAATTACATTGTCATTTTCCCCGTGAAATCCAAGACCATCATCACCATGTACGGGTGCAATTTATGAGTTTGACATGCTTTAACTTGAGAGCAAAAAATACTTGACAAGAACAAGTGTGAAAATAACATGTGCTATTAGAATCGACACTGAAACAATAACTATTATCCTTAGCCCCACGGCGGGCGCCAAACTGTTTACCCTAAAATTTGAGTAACAATTAAACTTGTAATGTGGTTTTAAGGATATGTGATCTAATCCAATGCCAATTGGTAAATAATGAATTAAGTAAATGAATTAGAAGATAAAACAAATCAAAACAGTGTTGTGGCGATGTATCGACCTCGATTTGGAACAGTCTCGAGATCAAGCAGCAAGAACAATAAAGAACAATAGAGAATAATAGGTAAACAAAGAGTAGCGTGCATATTATTTATCTGTTAATCTCCGTTACAAATGAATGGGGTCCCTCTTTATATAGTAGAGGAATCCCAAATAAGATACAACTCTAAGAATGGAAATAAATTCCGTGATTGGCGCCGATAACTGCTTGGCATGATCTATTCCAAGATTTCCACCGAGACCTTCGGTTGGTTGCTAATATCTTGCCATTCCGTTATTATATCTTACTCGAGTTTGATCATACTCGGCCTTGATTTTCAACGAACACTTCGATCCTCAAGTTTTATACTCTGCTACCGGGCTCGAGTCAAGTCCGTTTTGAGCTTATTCTCGAAGCAACTTCCCGAGTCTACGAAATCGGACATGCCCGATTTGGACCGTATACAGAAATATTTTCTAATAACCAGCGAATGGTTTAAATTCTCTTAGGGGATTTTAAAAAATTAACAAAAAACAACGATTTTTTTTTTTTGGTGTGAGGATAAAAACAACGAGATTTATATATGAAACCCTTTAACCATTGGTCCAAAAGATATTCCTCGTATCAAGTGTATTCATAAACCTATATGTACATAGTACCAATTTTTAACTTGTAACTGCCCACTTAAATGATGAATTTGTGACGAAAGAGATTTATAGTTGAACTTTACTCATAATCAATGTGAAATGTCCCAAGTGTAACTTTGTTAGGCTGTTTTACATGGGCTACAATGTTCTATAAGAGCTAGATTATTTGACAAGTGTCGGGTACTTCTTCATTTGGGAAGCCCTAAAGTGGTTTTAGAAAAAGTAATGTTTTGTTTTATATATAATAGCTAATACACTTAGATGAGAGGTCTGCATTTGCTCTATTTATGGAGCCTATAAATTCAAATGACCCAAAAAATCACATTCTCTTTCATATATTCTTATAGCCTAATTAATATTTACACCATAAAGAAGCTTGCAATTGTTGTTTAATGCTAAAGTAGTAACGAATTATCTCAACAAACTGCATTTTGGTTAATATTGAGTCTGTGATTTCAATTGGTGAGAAAAAAAATAACAGCCATTCTTCCGTATATCCTTCTGGAAAACCACACACGGTTTCCAGGTCATTGCAAAAATTAGAGGGAGACAGCTAAACCATTCCAACTATTTTCTTCATCACTCTTTATTATAGTCATTTTTTCGAAAAATGAACTTTGAATACTACGTAGTGCATTTACAACAAAGAGCTATGGTATTCTTCTAATAAAAAAATAAAAAAAAGGACAAAAGAGAGAGAGAGGATGAGATAATCATTAGCAGATATTAGTATTGGATTAAAGGTGATAGAGTACTAGACAGAAATATTTAGTGGAAGTAAGATTTGTTACTACTTTAATGAAATATATAAATAAAAGAAAAAGTTAATTTTTAAAAAATCAATCAGAAAGTTCATAAATCTTCCTTTGGGGATTAAATGCATACAATCTTGCTTTTTTTTCAAGTTCATATCTACTACTCCTAGTTTAGTTTAATTCGAAAAAGTGGCAATTCAAATGATTTGGGCATCTGTCCAAATCTTAGAAGTTCTATTATCTTTATTCTAGTTTAAGTCACTTATTTTAATAATTACCATCAAGGATAACTTTAGGCGTCGAATGATTTACGTGCCTTCACTTGAAATTCCAGATGGGTACCCTAGCAGCTTCAGTTTGATATGTATTTAAAATATTAAATTGC
>NW_017692839.1:0-5190 GCF_001879085.1 Nicotiana attenuata | reverse complement strand
GCGAACAATCTCCCGGATATAAATCTCAGCTAATCTCTCAGAAGAATAGGAGACTGCCATAGGAATGAAATGTGCTGACTTGGTCAGCCTATCAACAATAACCCATATCGCATCGAACTTCTTCCGAGTCATCGGAAGCCCAGTAACAAAATCCATAGTAATCCGCTCTCACTTCCACTCGGGAAGCTCAATCCTCTGAAATAAACTACCAGGCCTCTGATGCTCGTACTTAACCTGCTGACAATTCAAACAACGAGCCACATATGCTACGATATCCTTCTTCATTCTACGCCACCAATAATGCTGCCGTAAATCCTGATACATCTTCGTGGCGCCCGGATGAATAGAGTACCTGGAGCTATGGGCCTCTTCTAAAATCAACTCTCGAAGCCCATCTACATGGGCACACAAACTCGCCCCTACAATCTCAAAACTCCATCCGCATCTAAGGTAACCTACTTGGCACCTCCTCACTGCACCGTGTCTCTAAGGACACACAAATGGGGATCATCAAATTGCCGATCACGGATACGCTCCAATAATGAAGAACGACCGACCGTGTAAGCTAACACACGACTGGGCTCAGAAACATCCAGTCTCACGAACTGATTGGCTAAAGCCTGAACATCCAAAGCAAGCGGCCTCTGACTGACCGGAATATAAGCGAGACTGCCCATACTGGCTGACTTCCTACTCAAAGAATCGGCCACTACGTTGGCCTTCCCCGGATGATAAAGAATGGTGACATCATAATCCTTCAACAACTCCAACCACCTCCTCTGCCTCAAATTCAACTCCTTTTGCTTGAACAAGTACTGAATACTCTTGTGATCAGTGAACACCTCACACGCCACGCCATACAGATAATGCCTCCAAATCTTCAAGGCGTGAACAATGGCTGCTAACTCCAAATCATGAACCGGATAATTCTTCTCATGGATCTTCAACTGCCTCGAAGCATAGGCAATGACCTTGCCCTCCTGCATCAACACTGCTCCAAGCCCAATACGGGAAGCATCACAATAGACTGTATAGGGCCCTGAACCTATGGGCAGAACCAACACCGGTGCCGTAGTCAAAGCTATCTTGAGCTTCTGTAAGCTCGCCTCACACTCATCCGACCATATACAATCGGCACCCTTCTGGGTCAATCTGGTCATCGGGGCTGCAATAGATGAAAACCCCTCCACGAACCGTCTGTAGTAGCCTGCCAACCCCAAGAAACTCCGAATCTTTGTAGCCGATGCTGGTCTAGGCCAGCTCTTGACTGCCTTTATCTTCTTTGGGTCCACCTGAATACCCTCGGCTGATACAACATGACCCAGAAATGCAACTGAACCCAACCAGAGTTCACACTTCGAGAACTTAGCATATAACTGACTATCCCTCAGAGTCTAAAGAACCACTCTAAGGTGCTGCTCGTGCTTCTCCTGGCTGCGGGAGTATAGCAATATATCATCAATGAACACTATCACGAATGAATCCAAATAAGGCCTGAACACTCGATTCATCAGGTCCATGAAAGTTGCTGGGGCATTTGTCAACCCAAATGACATAACCAAGAACTCATAATGCCCATACCGAGTGCGAAAGGCTGTCTTAGGGACATCGGATGCCCTAATCCTCAACTGATGGTAACCAGATCGCAAGTCAATCTTGGAAAATACCCTGGCACCCTGAAGCTGGTCGAACAAATCATCAATCCTCGGCAGTGGATACTTGTTCTTGACCATTACCTTGTTCAATTGCCGGTAATCAATACACATTCTCATTGACCCATCCTTCTTCTTGAAAAATAACACCGGCGCACCCTAAGGTGAGACACTAGGCCTAATGAAACCCTTCTCAAGCAAATCCTTCAACTGGTCCTTTAACTCTTTCAACTCCGGCGGGGCCATACGATATGACGGAATAGAAATGGGCTGAGTGCCCAGATCCAGATCAATGCAGAAATCTATATCCCTGTCGGGTGGCCTACCCGGCAGGTCCGAAGGAAAAATATTAGGGAAATCACGAACAACGGGCACAGAATCGATAGATGGAACCTCAGCACTGGAATCCCGAACATAAGCTAAATAAGCCAAACACCCCTTCTCGACCATACGCCGAGCCTTCACATACGATATGACACTGCGGGTAGAATGACCTGGAGTCCCTCTCCACTCTAAACGAGGCATACCCGGTAAAGCTAAGGTCACAGTCTTGGCATGGAAGTCCAAGATAGCGTGATAGGGTGATAACCAGTCCATCCCCAATATAATATCAAAGTCGACCATATCTAAAAGCAACAGATCTACACGAGTCTCCAGACCCCCAATCACCACAACACAAGAGCGATGGACTCGATCGACCACGATGGAATCACCCACCGGCGTAGACACATAAACAGGAATACCCAATGCATCACTAGGCATGATCAAATACGGGGCAAAATAGGATGACACATACGAATACGTAGACCCCGGATCAAACAACACTGAAGCATCTCTATCACAAACCAGAACCGTACCTGTAATAACCGCATCTGAAGCCTCTGCCTCGGGCCTAGCCTGAAGAGCATAACATCGGGGCTGGGCCCCACCACTCTGATCTACCTCTCTGGGACGGCCTGCTGCTGGCTGGCCTCCACCTCTGGCGGTCTGAGCTCCACCTCTATGACCTCTACCTCCACCTCTAGTACCTCTACCCCCGCCTCTAGCTGGCTGGGCGGCCTGTGGAACATCTGGTGCCTGAATCATAGGACGGGGACCTTACAGCTGAGAACTACTCGAAGCTCAAGGGCAATACCTAGCAATGTGCCTCGTGTCGCCACAAGTAAAACAAGCCCTCGGCTACTGAGTCTGCTGGCCCTGTCGACCTGAATGACCACCACGGAAACTCTGGAGCGGCGGCGCACTGATAGGAGCTAGCGGTGCACTGAATGGCTACTGATCAGAATAATGCTCACGGAAACCATGATCACCTGGGGCACCCTGAGAAACCTGGAGGGCTGACTGGAAAGGCCTAGAAGGCTGACCCCTATCATAAGAATCTCTGCCTCCAGATGAGGCACCACTGAATCGGCCCGACTGACGGGGTCTCTTGTCTGCTCTATGACCACCCCCCTATGGCAATACCATCTCGATCTTCCGGGCCATATTGGCCGCCTCCTGAAAAGTGATGTCACTTCCCGCCTCTCTAGCCATCTGGAGACGAATAGGCTGAATGAGTCCATCAATAAACCGTCTCACTCTCTCCCTCTCAGTGGGGAGTATGACAATAGCATGGCGATCCAACTCAATAAACCTGGTCTCGTACTGGGTGACTGACATGGATCCCTGATGGAGACGCTCGAACTGCCTCCAATAGGCCTCACGCTGTGTGATAGGGAGAAACTTCTCCAGAAACAACACTGAAAACTGATCCCATGTCATGGCTGGAGACCCTGCTGGTCTAGCTAAACAGAAATCCCTCCACCAAGTCTTGGCGGACCCGATAGGCTAAATGCAGCAAAGTCCACTCCATTGGACTCAACAATACCCATGTTCCGAAGAACCTCGTGGCAGCTGTCCAAATAATCCTGAGGATCCTCGGTAAATGCACCGCTTAAAGTAGTAGTGAAGAGCTTGGTAAACCTGTCCAATCTCCACAAAGCATCGGCAGACATAGCTGCTCCATCACCGGCCTGGGCTACCATGCTCGACTGAGCTGCTCCAACTGGCTGAACTGCTGGAGTCTGAGTCTGGGGAGCTACCTGCTCCGGAGTGCGAGTAGTAGGAGTCTGGGCCCCTCCTCCAGCCTGAGAGACGGTTGGTGCCACAGGAAGCAATCCTGCTCGTGTAACACTCTCCATGAGGCCCACCAATCGGACCAGAGCATCCTGAAGAATTGGGGTAGCAATAAGCCCCTCTGGGACCTGAGCTGGGCCCACCGAAACTGCTGGGGCTGGGGGCAGAACCTCCTCGTCAAAGTCAACCTGAGGCTCCGCCACTGGCGCTGCTCGGGGCTGAGCTCTGCCCCTACCTCGGCCTCTAGCACGACCTCGTCCTCGCCCTCTGCCCCTAGCGGGAGCTGCCTGGGGCTCGGACTGCTGATCGGTAGATGAGGAAGCGCGTGTTCTCGCCATCTGTGAGAGAACAGAGTAGAATTCAATTAGCATTTGAGGAACAAATTCGCACGACAACAAAGAACAAATGTGAGATTTTCCTAACTCTGTAGCCTCTGGGGATAAATACAGACGTCTCCGTACCGATCCCTCAGACTCTACTAAGTTCGTCCGTGAGTTGTGAGATCTATGTAACCTATGCCATCAGTATTATATTTTCATGGAATTCAATTGCACTAACGAGAGCTAGGCAAGCCAAATTTGTTTACTTGTCCATTAATAACCTAATCCATTTTAACAGTTTACGACAATAATTGCAAAAGCAACAAAATTCAGAAATAAGCGGAAGTCGTAACATTTTATAAAACTGAATAAAAATGCGGAAAGTTCAACAAAATCCTCTACCCAGGACTGGTGTCACTGTACTCACGAACTGCTAAGAATACTACATACAAACGTCTGAAAGAGAATATAAGCTGTTTGTCTCGATTACAATGAGATAACAGATAAAAATAAAGGATAGAGGAGACGCCGGGCATGCGGACGCCTGCAAGGCTACCTCGGGTCTCGCTGAAATGAAGCCTGCTCTCACACTACTGCTGCTGCTGCTCGAAACCTAAACCTGTGCAAATAGCACAGAGTGTAGTATCAGCACAACCGACCCCATGTGCTGGTAAGTGTCTGGCCTAACCCCGGCGAGGTAGTGACGAGGCTAGGACCAGACTCCAGATAAACCTGTACAGCTATATATATACAAATACAACAGAAAAATAGCAAGAAAATAACAATTTAAGCTGGGGAAGGGAGCATGCTTCAGGGGTAACAGATAGACACAAACTATTAGGAATAACGGTACGTACATATACACTTTAACTGCTAACAATAATGAAAAGATAAGACAACTTTCATATTCAACTTATCTTGTTGCAGGCTTGCAACCCGATCCCATTTCTCAATATCTCGTGGTAGGCGTACCACCCGCTTCCATTTAAATATCACTCGTGGTAGGCGTACCACCCGCTCCCATTTCAATATCACTCGTGGTAGGCGTACCACTCGCTCCCAATTCAATATCACTTGTGGTAGGCGTACCACCCGCTCCTATT
>NW_017692838.1:0-5191 GCF_001879085.1 Nicotiana attenuata | reverse complement strand
AAGAGAGTTGGACTCAACTGATGTGGGGATGAATGCGAGATTTGCAGAGGATTACAGTACTAGATGATCTGTGTTTTCACAAACTTGTAAATGATTTGAGTTTAATCTCACTATGGTATTGTGGCATCATTAGAGTAAAAGTGTTATGAGTTGTTGAGTGTGTCTTGATATATGGCTTCGAGCCAAGTTGGGGAGTTTGCTATTGATTAGCTAATTGTACGGTCATGTGCTATGTTGGTTCCGGTTCGAGGCATGCTGGCGAATCAGTTTTGGTTGCGGAAATTGAGCCGAGGATGGCACGAGTGAAGCAAAATTTTGACAAAGGTTACATGGTGCCTCGTAGATGTGTAAGAATCAGGGGATGTCTTAAGCAGTTGTTGGTAAGAATGCTCGGTGCATGGTGCAAGAAGATGTTTGTTTGTATTGGAATAAGGTCATATCCTGCGGTGTCAGAGTGCTAATGAGGCACGGGTGGTTATGTTCGTTTGATCAGGTAAATTGCAGTTCGAATAAGAAGTAAATGACTCTCGAGAATGGTTTTAATGTGTTCTAGATTCTACATGTAACAATCAGGTGTCTTAAGGTTGTGTATGTGGTTAGAGACTGTGTTTTCATTGGAAAATGCCCAGACTTATAGTATTTTATGTTAATTATGGGATCCTATGTATCAGTATCTGGAAAGTAAAGGTAACGAATTTAGATTCGCAGGAAGTTCTTGAGAGTAAAGTATTATGGAATGTGGTATCTCTGGGAACATTTGAGAGAGTATTCAACGGCTTATAGGTTTCAGACAGTGTGGTTCATGCTTGGTTCTCGTGTGGTAAGCCTGGGTGAGGCATTGTGGTGCTACAATAAGAGGAAATATCAAGTTGAGGATGGAACAGAAGGAAATTTAGATGGGTGGATTATCTTGATAGAAGACCGAATCGGTATGGTAAGGATGTGATTAATTCTTTGCGCGTGTTCGAGGAAATGAGTTCGTACAAGTATTTTGTAGCAAAGCCCTTGAGTTCTGACAGCTTGTTTAGCTTGGTCTAGTTAGAAGGATTCAGTCCTGACAGTTTAGCTTGTGCAAATGGAATTGGGAGAGAATTCTTGTTGGGTCTCATCGTGGTTTGGAGATGTATATTTCTATGGACACGCGGAGCATGGAGTGTGTAATGATTTTTCTTCTAGATGGGATCAATGGAAGTTCTTGACTAGTTGAGTGCGTCGATGTCTACGGCGCGGAAGGGAGATAAAAGTTCTCATGTTATCTTTGGATGGTATGGTATATGCAGTATGTTGTAGAGGACCGAGGCTGGCGTGTACGAGGTTTCAGTTCAGTTCTGAAAGGAAGTTCATAAAACTCCTAGGCAACGGGTAGCCTCAGATAATCAAGGAAATGATACTGCTAATTGGAAGCGATTTGACGAGAGTATACGTCTCAGGAAAAGGTAGTGTGATTAAACAGATGATACTTCGGTAGTATTGCGGCGCTTTCTTGTTAGAGCGACTGCTGATATCTGAGTTTGTTTGATGGCACATGGGAATTTGAGAATATCTTTCGTGGAATGATTGTGTACTTGAGGTGTGATATGTATTCATACGGCAGAATTTGGGATCAGGTATGGTGATTCGTGTTCTATATGGAGTTGGAAACCGGGAGTTCTCGTGTTCAGGCTCTGCAGTGGTTGTGGATCGTGTGTATCGGCACCGTTTAGCAGTTATTGGGATTTGGAGGCCCGAGTAGATCTTTCTTTGCTTGGTATGTTAGATTTTGGATATGATGCTGAGGTGTAGATTGGCTGTCTCAGTGATGGGTTATTCTAGACTATTGCGCTATGGGCTATGCCGGAAAACGCCACGGATGGAGTGGCGAGGTGCGTCGGATTATGTTCTAGCAGAGTGGTTTATATTCCAAAGACCCAGCGGACGGTTGGGAAGGATTGCTTTTCTTAATTGGGCCTTCATGATGGATGTCAGTGCAAAGGTTTCTACCATTGATTCAGTTCCGGTGTTGAGGGATTTTTCGGATGCGTTTCTTGTGGCCGGGCATGTCGCCGGGCAAGGTTGTGGATTTCGGTATTGATTTGGTGCCGGGCACCGTATCGTACGGCTCCGACAGGAGTTATAGTAGTGGAAGGAGCAGCTTCAGGCTCCTTGGTAATGAGTTCGTTGGCAGGCTGATGTGGCTACGTATTCAACTTGAGTTGCTTTTCGGTGTTGTGAGACGTTATGATTTGTTAGTTATGGGCACATGTGGTGCGGTTCTATTGGGGATTCATAGTGAAAGTCGAGCGGGAAGAGTAATTGGGTGTTGCGCGGTAAATGGGGGTTGGTTATGACCTATTGGGTTGCGCGTCGTATGTTATCTGTTTCGTCGTGGGTGTAATGAATTGCTTGGGTTCCAGACATCAAATTGTGCGTGGCTGTCGATTTTGAGCATAGTGACTTGAGGTGTTTCATGTGTAATAGTGTTTGGATATGATCACGCGTTGTGGCGAGGCCACGTGGAGATATGACCTTTCGGGTTAGATTCAGGTGTCCTATTTCTATGATGTGAGACGGGGTCTCAGCCTTGTGTGGTGATGGTATTGATGTGCTTGAGGTACAACTCTTTCGTTTGAGTTATTTTCATGATTTGAGTATATTCAGAACCTTTCTTATTGGTGTGCGTATTATGCAAGTTGTGGCTTAGGCCTGTATTGAGGTGTCATATCACCAGAGTGGTGTGTTGGATTCGAGGTGATCGTTGGGGTCACTAATGAATACGAACGGATTTGATTTCAGCTTGTTGGAAGTATAATATTGAGGTTCGGCTCGGAATCTGCTGTGGTATTAGTCAAAGGGAAGTGGTTCATGAATGGTTGATCTGAGAAATGGTTACGGTTATTGCGTGTTTCATTTATCGTTGGCAGTATATGAAAGTGTTGGGATAAGACCTTAGTTGATAAGAGGTTTTCTACCGGTATTCGGGTGTTGTGGGCAACTGTTGTGAATGGAAGTTATCCCTTCGAGTGTTTGGGTTATGTAAAATATCATATCATTGCACCTGAGGTTGCAGGTATGGGTTATTACAGCTGGTTCGGGCTTATTCTGAATATAGATGCGAGGTTCTGATCTTGTGTATGACTTCGAAAACCGCAATGTGGTTCTATGGTTTATGGACTAGATGGGTTGTGGAATTTCAGCTATGTTGTGTTGACGGACCTATGCGAGATAGGGTGACGTGGGATCACCCCCGGGAATATGCTTGGTAAGGTTATTCAGCTATTGGTTGGCTTCTAGGACAACTCTGGGTACGCTCGACGACGAGCGTTTGTTTAAGTTGGGAAGGATGTGACGACCCGACCCGTCGTCTCGTGAGTTACAGCCCCGTTTTCCCCATTTTATGCTTCTTCATGTTTCATTATCAGTATTTGGTGTGTTAGAGTTGATTTGGATTGGTTTTGGTAGAAAATGAGACACTTAGTCTCTTTAAGGAAGGTTTGGATTGGAAAAAGTCAACCGGATGTTAACTTATGAGTTAAAAGGCTCGGATGTTATTTCCGGTGATTCGGTTAGCTTCGGGGAGTGATTTGTGACTTAGGAGTGTGATCGGAATTGATTTTGGAGGTCCGGTGTAGAATTAGGCTTGAATTGGCCAAGTTAGTATTTTGGCGAATTCCGGTTGATAGGTGAGATTTTGATTCGAGGGTCGGAATGGAATTCCGAGAGCTGCAGTAGCTTCGTTAGGTGATTTTGGATATGTGTGCAAAATTTCAGGTCATTCGGAGGTGTTATGGTCGCGTTTTTGATCGAATGCGAGTTTCGGAAGTTTTGGAAGAACTTAGGCTTGAATTCGATGAGAATTGACGATTTTAGTGTTGTTGGATATGTTTTTGTGATTGGAACAAGTTTGAATAACGTTGTAGGATGCATTGGTACTTTTGGTTGAGGTCCCGGGGGGCCTCGGGGTGATTTCGGATGGCCATCGGGACGGATTTTGGATTTGTGAGATAGCTGATGGGCTGATATCTGGTATTTTCGCATCTGCGGAAAAATGGTCGCAGATGCGGGTAAGGGATCGCAGGTGCGAGTTTTGCTGGGAAGGCTAGTTTCCGCAAAAGCGGAGGAGGAGCCGCATCTGCGGTGTCGCAGATGCGGCGATGGCATCGCAGATGCGGATTATGGTCATGTGGGAAATTCCGCAGAAGCGGATGGCTTTCCGCAGGAGCGGAGTTCGCAGATGCGGATAGTGACAGCAGAAGCGGTCCTAGGCAATTAATGAAACTCCGCAGAAGCGGAGGATTTCCGCAGAAGCGGATGTCGCAGAAGCGGAAAATGCACCGCAGGTGCGGCAAGGTCTGGGCAGAATGGGTTTTAATGATATTTCATCGCGAGCCTAAGTTATTTTCCTCCATTGTTGAACATCTTGAGAGCTTTTTTGGGAGCAATTGAAGAGGGTTTCGACTGGGATTGACTGGAGGTAAGTTTTATGAGTTAAAAACATGATTATTATGTGAAATTAACCTAGAAATTCATGGAAAATTAAGCCTAAAATTGATGAACTAGGGCTTGAGTTTTTGATATTTCAAATTGGGATTTGATGGGTCATTTGAGCTCGGATTTGAGAGTTCTTGGTATGTATGAACTCGTGGCGAGATAAGGAATTCGGTGATGTTAATTTTCTGATTTTTCGAGAAGTGGGCCCGGGGCTCGGGTTTTGTAATTTCGTGATTTTCGATGTTTTTCGATTGGGTTATGTTCCCTTAGCCTATTGTGATGTATTCGCTCTGATTTTGGATAGATTCGACGCGCCTGGAGGCCGATTTGATGGGCAAGGGCATCGCGAGCTAGAGATTTCACCGGTTCGAGGTGAGTAATGATTGTAAATGATATCCTGAGGGTTTGAAACCCCGGATTTGCACACCATAGTGCTATATTGAGGTGACATACACGCCGGATAGCGAGCGTGGGGTAAAGCACCGTTGGGGATTGTGACTTGGTCCGTCCCGATTGATGATTTTTACCGCGTATTTGACTGGAACATATTTGTTATTATCATGATTTGGGCTGATTGCCATATTTGGGCTTCGTGCCAATTATTTGAACCCTTCGGGGATTATTTTCACTGTTTCCTCATTGTTTTGACTCATTACTTGAACTCAGTCATATTGTTTCTCCACTATTTTACAACTCAGCCACTTTTACTCAGATTTGAGTCTAA
>NW_017692837.1:0-5192 GCF_001879085.1 Nicotiana attenuata | reverse complement strand
ATCGGTCGCATGCGTCATCCCGGCCTTTTCATTTTTCTTTATCTGCCATGCCTTTCCTCTCATTCTTTTGCTTTTCTCTCTTATTTTTCCTTCTTTCCTTCTTTTCCTTTTGCCCTGGTTTTTCCTTGTTCCTATTCGCTTCTTTCCTCAAAATTGTTTTTTTCCGCTCTTTTCTTTCCTTTGCTCCCTTTTATTTTCTCTTGTTCGGTTTCTTATTTTCTTTTTGTTTTTCTTTCCTTTCTTGTTTTTCACCTCTTTCCTTTCATTCTTTTCTTGTATTTCCTTTGTTTCATTTAGTTATGGTCGAGTCCTATGGAGATTGCCTACGTATCACGACCCCGCGTGAATCAGACCGAGCGTAGTTCTTGCAGAGTAAATGTAAAGCAAAATGTTTTTTTTTGGGGGTTTTCAAATTTATTGATAGCAAATACGTCTATTACAAAGACTCAAAACTGACAAATTAAACAACTAACAGACTCTAATGCAGAAAAGAACTACGGGCTCCTCCATCCCTATTCTATTTTGAAAGTACAGACTCAATCAACTGACTGACTTTTAACGAAAGGAAATACAGACTCCAGTAGAAAAGGAAATACAGACTTAAATGACAAACTCTAGTAGAAAAGGAAATATAGACTCAAAAGACAAACTCTGGTAGAAAAGGGAATACAGACTCAAAAGACAATCATGAATACATTAAAGCTCCTGGTGCCCGCGGGACATCGTTCGGTCTCGCCGCGGGCCTATATGCAAGTTCCATTTATTTTGAATCGTGCTCATCCTGCACATTTATTAAGGTGATTTAATCACTTATTTTGACCTAAAAGGAAAAAAATGACACTATTTTTGTTCAAATTTCCAATTTTAAAACAAACGGCAGGTTTTGCAGTTACGGCCTTTCAGCACTTCGGGGAGAAGATTTTAAGGCTGTGCCTGCTAACCGTTGAAAATGACTCAGGGTGGCTGTTCTTGCAAAAACAGCCTTCCGGCGCCCTTTTTGGGACGTTTGGCTTATTTTTGACAACAATGGCGTCACCCGACTTATTCATGACGAAATTAAAAATTTTGGCATTTTTTGGCTATTTTTGCAAAGGGGAGGTTGGACCCGATGAGGGTTGCCTACGTATCTCACATCCGCTGAGAATCAAACCAGCGTAGTTCGGGCAAATAAACCTAACTATTTGGAAAATATGACTCTTTTGTTTTTTGTTTTTGTTGGCAAATACACTATTTCTGAAAGCAAGACTCTTTTTTCTATTTTCTTTTCAGTGGCAAATAAACAAACTAATTTGAAAATAAAACTCTTTTTTGTTTTTCCATTGGCAAACAAAACAAACTAAAAACTACTTTTCTTCTTTTTCTTTCATTTTCGCAAAAAAAATCCGACAGCATTTCGACACTACTTGGACATTGGTTTTCTAATATAGGTAATTAACTCTCTACACTGCTATTTTCTCTTTTTCTCTTGTTTTTGTTTTTTTTTTCAATTTTTCCCAGATATTCAAAGTCGGTCAGCATGCGAGTCCCAAACAGATAAATGCACAAGTGAGATGCATCAGGATGGTCCATTATTCCGGGTACACCTGTCCTAGACGGACCCAAACCCTGTGTTGAGTCCCCTAAGTCAAAATGCACATGATGCAGATAAGCGTTCCTACTAGGGATCCGGCATGAGGTCAAGTTATTCTAGGTTCAAAACCTGGGTATATGTTCTAGACTGTGTACCCGAGCGGACAACTCGAGTCGAGGAGGGGGCTACGTACCGGGAACCAAAAGGCCCTCAACAAATTCAATAGCGAGCGCAAAGGAATGATGCCCAGATGTGGGCTTTGCTGATGATAATCAGGCCCAAAACTTCCCACCGGCGAGCTGTCCAGTTTAGTCCAGAACCAAATCAACAAATGGGTGATAAATAGTGATTGAACTGACCTTTACAATCGCATTTATGCATGTTGACGTTAACCTAATTTCATAGATGTTCACTCATGCACCTTGACAATCTACGTGCTCAGTATGTAATTCAACACTCCACTAAGTGTAACCACCACATATTATGACATTTATTTGCAGGCTGGAGCTATAAATGAATTCCTGAGATGAACTAATCCCTTTAGAGCAGTACGTGAGTTTATATAATTGCGAGTGTGCTATTTCCAAGTTTAAACAAGCCTATACACCCTGATGATTGCAAATAGGATCTGAGTTAATCATGGCTGAACTAATATCATATTCCAAATTCAGTTGTCCTGATATACCAAATCAAAAATAGTCAACCAAACTGTGGTCTATCACCACTAGTAAACTATTCGAATAACTATGATAATTCAGCAGTCCCAACTTCTAACAGTCCTAGGCAGTCCAAATTAATACAGATCCATTGATCAATCCTGCAGTCCACACGCTACCAAAACAGTCCAAAGTTTATACATATACAATTCCACATTTAACTACGCTAAACAATTACATCTATTATCCTTTAACTACTAGTGTATAACAATCCAGCAGGCATATTTCAGGATCCAGCAAACTGGCAGTTTTATTCCATTTTTCAAGCTCGGAATTACAGTAGAGATTCAATTATGTACCTGAATTTGAAATAGAACAGGAAGCACGAGAGGTCAGCAGCAGAATAATATTTCAAACAGGAAGCACGAGAGGTCAGCAGCAGAATAACAGAATCAACAGCCCAGGAAGATTTTAAAACCAAATAGCACCAATATAACCCAACAATAAACAGTAACACTAACACACTTGATGAATGATATCAACAGCAGCAGTAACAGCCAAAACAGACTCAATTGAACTTGAATACACCCAGGAGTAGACTTAGTAGACTACTAAACATTTTCAGCAACCAGAAGAAGTGAGAATTAATGCTTAGCACTCACGTTTCACCTAAAACTGCAATGTAACAGTATTGTTTTTGATTTTCTGTAACTTCTATATTTTTTTTTTGATTTTCTACTGGATTTTGCTTGTTTTGGTTTTTCTTCAGAAAACTAAGATCTAGGAGAGAGTTTTCGATCTCAGAAGTCAGATTTCCTTTTGGTTTGAAATTCAAATTAGAGGCTCAGATCTGTAGGAGAGGTTTGGGGGTAATTTTGGGGCTCAGAAACTCCCCCAACGAATGCATTGGGGTTGCCTTTCATAGGCAACAAATAGGGTAGAATGTTCTAGATGGCACTCACACAGTTTTCCTTCTTTTAATTTCAGATTTCACCCATTAGTCCTTCAATTTCTGACTTGTTTCTCAAGTTACTGCCCTAAGTTTACTGAATCCTACACTAAAGTCCTATTCTAGAAGGCCCTAGGGTGTTCTTCTACCCACATAATGTCTATACTACCCTTTCTTTTGTTTTGAAATTACTATTCTTAACAAAACTACCCTTTTCCATTCCTAAACTACCCTTATTTGCTCCCTGAAATTACTACCCAACCCTAAATGTCCAAACTATCCTTTATCTATACTAAAATTTACCAAATGACCCAATCCCTTTACCTCAGTCAGCAATTAGGATTAAACACTAAAAGGAATTCACAAGTTCAACTAAACCTGAACAAACTAACTAAACTAGATACTGATTACTAACTAAACTAAGCTAACCAATCAACTAATACAAGATTAACAGTTAACCAAAACAAAACCAAACAAAGCTCAAGCAAGATCAAATAACAGATTATCTACTCTAATGAAAGCAAAAATCATATCGACTAATGGACTTAAATCATACATGAAGCAAAACTAAAATGTAAGCTAATATGCTTGACCCTAATTTCAAATCATTATCATTGATAAAAGACAAGTAAACGGAAATAAAAGAAATCCTCATACTGAACACAGGCCAATTAACAGACAAATGAAGAATGCGGGCAAATCCTAAATTAACTTAATCGAGAAGAGATAACAATCGATAACAAATGTGAATGAAATAGAAGACATTACCTATGGAGCCCGAACTGGAGGCCGGAGAAAAAACGATTCGAGCCTCGGAATAACGTAATCGTTTGTTCTTACCAAAGAACAAATGAACACGTTATTTCGTGACTCGAATCCAACGCAGAACTCAGGGAATCCAAAAAAATGAGCAAACCCAAATTCCTAGAATTTTGCCATCGCCATGATTTAGATTCGAACAGTTCCGCTAACATTTGAGAGAAACCAATGAGGATTTAGGGATGATAGAGGTCGGAGGAGGGTAGGGTGTGAATTTGGACGAGTTTGGATGATTTAGGGTTTTCACTGGAGATTTCGATCTAAGATTTGAGAAGATCGGCTAGGATTTGATGGATGGGATTTGGGGATTTGGAAAGAGGAGGGGACGGGGATTCAATGGTGTAATTTTGGGGTCCATTGGAGCATCGCCGCCGGCGGCGACGATTTCCGGCCGGCGGAGATGGGAGGAGGACGGTGGGGTAACGCCGGCGTTACAGGGAGTACGAGGAGGGTGAGGGATGTTTTAGGGTTTTGGGTATAATTTCGGACACTTTTATTTGAATTAAAGGATCAATCCAGGCCGTTGGATTTGAGGGGATGGACGGTCATGATTAAACGACGTCAAAACGACGTCGTTTTGAGTATGGGGCAATTGGACCGGGCAGGGCGTTTGGGCCAGTGGTTTGGTCCGGTTTTGAATGACTTTTGGGCTTAAAATTGAATTTTGGCCCAAAATTTGGTCTTTCATCAAGACCATTCTTTTATTTTATTTTTTACTCTTTTCTTTTGTTAGCCTTTTGTATTTACTTATTATTTTTTCTGATTTTATAAAATGTTAAAACAAAACAAAGACCTAATTAATCTATTTAACTCCTAAAATTATTTAAAATTCTATTTAAAGATAAATACAACAATTAACAATCAAACGTGTAAAGAACTATTTTTTGCAATTTTCTTTAACTTTGTTCTAAAACTAACTAATTAAATCCCTAAATGCAAATGCCTATTTGTATTTTCATATGAATAAAATGCAACCAATTAACACAAAAAATATAGCAAAAAATTCACAAAAATTGTAAAATAATAGAGAAATCAATTATTTTAGACTTTTGGAAATAGTTTGCTTAGAGCAAAAATCACGTGCTCACAAATACCTAATCAGTTTGCCTACTGATTTTATCACTTCCTAAATCTAGGCAGTTTCAAGCAGCAGGAACATAGCAGTTTTAAAACCCAAAACTCAATCAACCTACAAGAT
>NW_017692836.1:0-5192 GCF_001879085.1 Nicotiana attenuata | reverse complement strand
CAAACAAGGGCAAGGGAATAAACAAGAACATATAGAAATCCCGGCAAGGGAACAACAATTAAACAAATTAAATCCCGGCAAGGGAACAACAATTAAATGATTAAATCCCGGCAAGGGAACATTTCAATAACTCTTTCTCTATCTTTCACTTATACTTCATAAATCGCTTTACCACTTGAGCCAATGCTCCAAAGGGTTCAATCATCTCATATACTTTTACAATTCATAATATAACTCGAGTCAATGCTCCAAGATGTTCAAAGGTCTCAATTCCTTCCACAAACTTTCCACAACAACTAGTAATCATCACCAAAGCATGAAGAATACAAAGAAATAGAGATATTCACAATATAAAGACGCACGGTCATGCTAGACACCGACGTATAGATACTCGTCACCATGCCTATACATCGTACACAACTAATACCACATAGCTAATAGGACTCAACTCCTAATCCCTCAAGCTAAGGTTAGACCAAACACTTACCTCGAACTTCCACGGCCAACTCAAGCCTCAAACACCGCTTTTCCTTTCAAATTCGGCTCCAACCCAATCGAATCTATACACAATCAACTTAATAACATCAATAAATGCTAAACAATCCAATTCCAATGCTTAATTATAGCTTTCTAATCATTCTTCCCAAAAACCCAAAAATTGACCCCGGGCCAGCTTGGTCAAAACACGAGGTTCGGACCAAAATCAAATCACCCATTCACCTACGAGCCCAAATATATAATTATTTCCAGAATTCGACCCCAAAACGAGGTCTAAATCACAATTATTCAAAAAGCCCTAGTTCTACCCAAATCCCTAATTTTCTACCCTTATTCACATGATTTAGGCCTAGAAATCTAATGGGTGTTAATGAAAAATGAAGAAATCAAGTTAAAGATTACTTACCCAAAAAGTTTTGATGAAGAAATGCTTCAAAAATTGCCTAAGAGCTTTGGAGAAGAAGGGGTTTGTGAAATTTTGATAAAATCCCGTAAGTGTTCTATTTTGGGTCTTTTAAAAGCAAAATTGCCCTTCGCGATCGCGACATACCCTTCACGTTCGCGATAGGTAAGGCTGATTAGGTCTTCGAGTTCGCGTAAATGGGCTCGCGTTCGCGGAGAAGGATCCCCTCGAGCCCTCGCGTTCGCGTCCAACGGGTCGCATTCACGTAGGGTAATTACCCCCCCCCCCCTACCCAGGCCCACTTTGGCCTTCTCGTGGCCAGGACCGCATTTGCGAAGGTATAAACCCCCATTGCTTCGCGTTCGCGACCTGAGCTACGCGTTCGCGCAGAAGGATTTTCCCTCTAACAAAATTTGCACTTCGCGTTCGCGTAGGTACTCCTACGAACGCGAAGAAGAATAAATCAGGAACCCAACAACTGAAAAACCTGCAACATTTTCTAAGTCAAAAACTTCCCGAAATTAATCCGAAACACACCCGAGCCCTCGGGGGCTCCTAACCAAACGCACGTACTAACTCAACAACATCAGATGAACTTATCTGTGCGATCAAATGGCCAAAATAACCTCAATAACAATGAATCAAACCTCAAAATCAAGAACTTTTTCTCAAACTTCATCAAGTATCAAATTTAGCAGTTTAGGCCCGAAGCACGTCAAACGACGTCCGTTTTTCACCAAACTTTACAGAAACATCTTAAATCATATATAAGACCTGTACCGGGCGCCGGAACCACAATACGGGCCCGATACCAATACGTTCTAATCAAATTTCATTTTAAATTTCCTTAAGTAATTTCAGAAAACAATTTCCTTTAAAAATTCATTTCTCGGGCTCGGGACCTCGAAATTCGATTCCGGGCATACGCCCAAGTCCCATATTTTCCTACGGACCCTCCGGGATCGTCAAATCACGGGTCCGGGTCCGTTTACCCAAAATGTTCACCGAAGTCAAATTTGCTCATTTTATAACCAAATTTTATAATTTTTCATAGATTTTAATATTTAAGCTTTCCTGCTAAGTGCCCGGACTGCGCACGCAATTCGAGGTGACTCTAAATATGGTTTTCAAGGACTAGAAAGCACGTAATTTAAATTAAAACAAGTGATGACCGCTTGGGTCATCACACGAACCAGGCAAGGGGCTCGGCAAGAACGTCGAGGGGATTGTTAAACCCATAAAGCTCAAGAAGCACGGCACTACTTTAGGTCTGGGATACGAGTACACTTGGGAAGAATTTAACAACTGGTCGCCACCATGGCGCGGTCCTTACTATCCGCTGGAACAGCCAATACCACCTTTGGAGCAGACTTTTCAACAGGCTGATATTGTTTATGGGACAGACGAAAAGGAAGCACTTGCTGCGGTGAAAAACTTGTTCTTAGAAGACAATGACATGGACTGTTGTGTTGTTTTCGAGGAGGACGGGGAGGAATGTCCTTCCATACAAGCTGTGAGTAGAGGAGCATACCTCAACAATTGGACCATCAGGACCACTAGAGGCCGATGAGCCTCGAGGTAGCAAGGCTAAACAAGCATCATACACTGTTTTATTTTACTAGATGATTTTTCTTTTCGCATTTTTTTCGTTTCTCGCAATAAGATATTCAGTGTTCGAAACAATCATGAAATTTATCAAAGCATTTCGATTTTTTCTTATGAATCGACACTCATTATTATTTTTATCTCATTACTTTACTTATACAACACTACTATTACTTATCTTGATGAACCAATGACCGTGACATGCAATGAGACAACGCAACAAACAAATATTAACTCAGGAGAAGATGACATACCAAAGGAGATCGTCAAAGAAGTTGAGAACTTTGAAAACAGACCTAAGTCCAACTTAGACGAGATAGAAATTGTTAACCTGGGAGATGCAGAGAATGTCAAGGAAACACGAATCAACGTCCATTTGTCGCCATCGAAAAAGAAGGAATACACCGAATTTCTAAAAGAATATGAGGACATATTCGCCTGGTCATATGATGACATGACTGGTCTAAGTACCTCTATTGTGGCCCATAAACTGCCAACCGACCCGACATGTCCGCCGGTAAAGCAGAAGCTCAGAAAGTTCAAGCCAGATATGAGTTTGAAAATCAAGGAAGAAGTCACTAAGCAAGTCAAAGCTAAGGTTCTCAGGGTAGTAGAATACCCGACATGGTTAGCCAACATTGTTCCAGTACCAAAGAAGGACGGGAAGGTCAGAATCTGTGTCGACTACCTGAATCTCAATCGGGCCAGTCCGAAAGATGACTTCTCTTTGCCAAACATACACATCTTGACTGACAATTGCGCCAAGCATGAGTTCCAATCATTTGTGGATTGCTTCGTCGGTTACCATCAGATCTGGGTGGAGGAAGAGGATGATAAGAAAACGACTTTCATTACGCCGTGGGGAATGTATTGTTACAAGATTATGTCGTTCGGCCTAAAGAACGCTGGGGCCACCAACATGAGGGCCATGACTACCATTTTTCATGATATGATACACAAGGAGATAGAGGTATACGTAGATGATGTAATCATCAAGTCCAAGAAGTCCACGGATCACATGGAAAAATTGAGGAAGTTCTTCAATAGACTGCGAAGGTACAACCTGAAACTGAATCCCGCGAAGTGCACATTTGGGGTTCCTGCTGGGAAATTGCTGGGGTTCATTGTGAGTCGACGAGGGATAGAACTGGATCCATCAAAAGTCAAAGCTATTCAAGAATTGCCACCGCCAAAGAACAACAAGCATATGTTGAGTTTCTTGGGGTGACTGAACTACATCAGTCTGTTCATAGCACAGTCTACAGTTATCTGTGAGCCAATCTTTAAGATGTTGAAGAAGGATGCCGCTACTAAATGGATTGATGACTGCCAAAAAGCTTTTGACACAATCAAGGATTACTTGTCAACACCACCAGTCTTGGTCCCGCCTGAGCCAGGTAGACCCCTATTACTCTACCTTACGGTATTGGATGGAGCTTTCGGTAGCGTTTTGGGGCAACATGATGAAACAGGAAGAAAGGAACAAGCCATTTATTATCTTAGCAAGAAGTTCACCCCGTACGAAGCCCGGTATTCTCTTTTGGAGCGCACCTGTTGTGCTTTGACATGGGTAGCTCAGAAGCTAAGGCATTACTTATGTTCCTATACTACATATCTCATATCAAGGATGGATACTTTAAAGTACATCTTTCAGAAGCCCATGCCCACTGGCAAGCTAGCCAAGTGGCAAATCCTGTTGAGTGAGTTCGACATTGTCTACGTGACCCAAAAAGCGGTCAAGGGACAGGCCCTGGCAGATCACCTCGCTGAGAATCCCGTGGATGGAAAATATGAACCTTTGAAAACATATTTTCCCGATGAAGAGGTATCATTCATAGGAGAAGACATTGCCGAATCCTATGACGGTTGGAGAATGTTCTTCGATGGAGCAGCAAATTTTAAAGGAGTTGGCATAGGAGCAGTCTTGGTATGAGAAACCGGCCAGCATTATCCAATGTCCGCCAAGCTCCGGTTTCCCTGCACTAACAATATGGCTGAATACGAAGCTTGCATCTTAGGGCTCAAAATGGCCATTGACATGAACATCCAAGAACTGTTAGTGATCGGAGATTCAGACTTACTCATACATCAGGTATGAGAAGAATAGGCAACCAAGAACTCCATGATACTCCTGTATCTGCATCAGGTACAGGAATTGAGAAAGAGGTTCACAAAGACAAAATTTCGACATGTTCCCAGGATCCAGAATGAATTTGCCGACGCATTGGCTACCCTGTCATCCATGATACAGCATCCTGATAAGAATTTCATTGATCCCATGCCAGTGAAAATTCATAATCAGCCAGCTTATTGTGCCTAGGTTGAAGAGGAAGCAGACGGAAAACCCTGGTTCCATGATATCAAGGAATATATAGCGAAAGGAGAATACCCAGAGCTTGCCAATCATACCCAGAAGCGCACACTTCGGAGGTTGTCTAAGAAATTATTTCACAGCGGAGGAATCCTGTATAGGAGGACTCCGGATTTGGGATTATTAAGGTGTGTCGACGCAAAAGAAGCATCCAAGCTACTAGAGAAAATTCATGATGGGACCTGCGGTCCACATATGAATGGTTTTGTTTTAGCAAAGAAGATACTCTGGGTTGGTTACTTTTGGATGACTACAGAGACAGATTGCATCCAGTACATCCGGAAATGCCATCGCTATCAGATTCATGCAGACATG
>NW_017692835.1:0-5192 GCF_001879085.1 Nicotiana attenuata | reverse complement strand
CGCGGATTCGGATGCACGGTTAGCTTCCCACAATACCTCTATCAGAAATTTGGAGGTGCAATTAGGCCAAATCTCTCAATCATTGAATACTCACCCGAAGGGTACTCTACCAAGTGATACGGTAGTGAACCCAAAGGGTGGGAACAACCATGTCATGGCGGTTACAACACGAAGTGGGAGAGGCGGTGATGTGAGTGCCTCGAAACAAAAACAAGTTGTTGATGATGATGTTGAGTTGAGAGAAGATGTGGTTCCTTTGGTAGTTGGAGATGTGGTGGATGAAAATGTGAACAATGAAGTGAGGATTGACATTGATGAAACCGAGGTGGAAACTCAAGAGGCCGTGAACCCGTCTAGGGAACACGTGATTGATATTCCAGAGCCGGTTGTGCCAAAAGCAAAGGCTGCTTTGCCAAGGCCACCTCCACCTTATCCTCGAAGCTCGCTAAGCAAAGAAATGATAATCAGTTCAAAAAATTTATTGATATGATGAAGAGCTTGTCTATTAATGTGCCTTTGGTGGAGGCACTTGAACAAATGCCGGGCTATGCAAAGTTCATGAAAGACTTGGTCACAAAGAAGCGTTCTATGGATTGTGAAACTATAAAGATGACTTACCAAGTAAGTGCGATAGTGCATTCAATGGCCCCGAAACTTGAGGATCCCGGTGCTTTCACCATCCCTTGCACCATTGGGAGTGCTGACTTTGCTAAAGCTTTGTGTGACCTCGGGGCTAGTACCAATTTGATGCCTTATTTAGTTTTTAAGACTTTGGGAATTGGGCCACCAAGGCCAACTTCCATAAGATTACAGATGGCAGATAGATCAATGAAGCGACCGTTGGGTATAGTTGATGATGTGCTTGTCCGGGTGGACAAATTTATCTTACCAGCGGATTTTGTTATTTTGGATTGTGAGGTTGACTATGAGGTCCCGATCATATTAGGGAGACCTATCCTTGCTACAGGGAAGGCTCTAGTAGATGTGGAAGCAAGGGAACTCACTTTTAGGGTAGGTGATGAAAAGGCTGTCTTTCATGTGTGCAAGTCTATGAAGCAACCCAATAGCACAGAGGTGTGCTCATTTGTAGACCTTGTCACAGCTGTGATTGTGGATGACACCAGTGCTATGATCAATGTGGAGGATCCCCTTGAGGCCGTGCTATTAAATCTTTATGACAATGATGATGCAAGCAGAGTGGAGTGTGTCAATGCCTTACATGGGATGGGCTCTTATTCCTATGAGCCAAGAAAATTGTCTTTGGATGTTGAAAATAGGAAAACTCCACCAACCAAACCATCTATTGAGGAGCCACCGGTGTTGGAGTTGAAGCCACTACCTCCACCCCTCAATTATGAATTCTTGGGCTCTAATTCAACTTTACCAGTTATTCTTTCTTCTTGCCTTATTAACATGCAGGTTGAGGCCACTTTGGAGGTGCTTCAAAGGCGAAAAAGGGCAATTGGATGGAGTCCGGCGGATATTCAAGGAATAAGCCCCGCATTTTGCATGCACAAGATTATTCTGGAGGATGATGCAAAGCCCTCCCTAGAATATCAAAGGAGGCTCAATGAAGCAATGCAAGAAGTGGTGAAGAAAGAAGTGATCAAGTGGCTAGATGCAGGCGTGGTGTATCTAATCTCCGATAGCTCATGGACTTCTCCGGTGCAATGTGTGCCAAAGAAGGGTGGAATGACTGTGGTGACAAATGACAACAATGAACTTAATCCCACTCGGACCATTACCGGGTGGAGGGTTTGCATGGACTACCGGAAGCTGAATAAAGTGACCCGCAAGGATCATTTCCCGTTGCCATTCCTCGACCAAATGCTTGATCGCCTTGCGGGGCGTTCCTTTTATTGCTTTTTGGATGGATATTCGGGTTATAATCAAATCTTAATCGCTCGACCAAGATAAGACCACTTTTACTTGCCCATATGGCACATTTGCTTTCTCTCGGATGCCGTTCGGGTTGTGCAATGCTCCCGCGACCTTCCAACGATGCATGATGGCTATTTTCACCGATATGGTGGAAGACATTTTGGAGGTCTTTATGGATGATTTTAGTGTGGTTGGAGATTCATTTGAAGAGTGTTTGGGAAATTTGGATAGAGTTTTGGCCCGGTGTGAAGACACAAATCTTGTGCTAAATTACGAAAAATGCCACTTCATGGTCGAAGAGGGCATAGTGTTGGGCCATAAAATTTCAAAGCATGGGATTGAAGTAGACAAAGCCAAGATAGAGGTGATTTCAAGGCTTCCTCCCCCCACTTCTGTCAAGGGGGTGAGGAGTTTTCTTGGGCATGTGGGGTTCTACCGGCGATTTATCAAGGACTTCTCGAAGGTAGTGAATCCTCTTTGCAAGTTGCTAGAAAAGGATACAAAGTTTGTGTTTGATGAGAGATGTATGGAAGCTTTTGATCTCCTTAAGCATAAGTTGACCACCACCCCGATCATTAACGCACCCAATTGGAGCTTGCCTTTCGTGCTCATGTGCGATGCAAGTGATGTTGCGGTTGGGGTAGTGTTGGATCAAAGAGTGAACAAAATGTTTCATCCAGTGTACTATGCAAGCAAGACTATGAATGAAGCTCAAAGGAACTACACGGTGACGGAGAAGGAATTGTTGGCTATTGTGTTGGCATGGAAAAATTTTGGCCATATCTTATGGGAGCCAAAGTCATAGTGCACACCGACCATGCCGCCCTTAGGTATTTGATGACAAAGAAAGACTCCAAGGCAAGGTTGATGCGATGGGTGTTACTACTTCAAGAATTTGATTTGGAGATAGTGGACCGGAAAGGTAGTGAAAACCAAGTGACGGATTATTTGTCCCGCTTGGAGGAGGAAGGAAGGCCGTGTGATGGACTAGAGATCAATGATACATTCCCTGATGAGCAACTACTTTCTGTGTCGATATGTGATATGCCATGGTTTGCAGACATTGCTAATTTCTTTGTGACTGGCATCATTCCGTGTGAGCTCCCTTCTAACCAAAGGAAGAAGCTCAAACGGGATAGTCTGGACTTCTATTGGGACGAGCCATACTTGTTCAAGTTTTGCACCGACGGAGTGATCCGGAGGTGTGTACCTGAGGAGGAGAAATGTAGCATCCTAGAGGCTTGTCATTCCTCCCCCTATGGTGGCTATCATGGAGGGGTGAGGACGGCTTCGAAAGCTCTGAGTTGTGGTTTTTATTGGCCAACCTTGTTCAAAGATACAAGTGATCTAGTAAAAAGATGTGATCAATGTCAACGAGCGGGCGAGATTTCCAAGAAAGATGAGATGCCTCTAAAACAATTCTTGAAGTTGATATCTTTGATGTATGGGGTATCGATTTTATGGGCCCTTTTGTTAGCTCGTGTGGTAACACTTACATTCTTGTAGCGGTTGATTATGTGTCAAAATGGGTTGAGGGCGTGGCCTTGCCCAACAATGAAGCTAGGAGTGTGGTGGCATTTCTGAAGAAGAGCATTTTCACAAGGTTTGGTACACCTCGGGCAATTATTAGTGATGGAGGATCGCATTTTTGTAATAGAGCTTTTGATGCCTTGCTTTCCAAGTATGGTGTCAACCACAAAGTCTCTATGCCTTATCATCCTCAAGCAAGTGGCCAGGTTGAAGTGTCTAACAAGGATATCAAGAGCATTTTGTCCAAAACTGTCAATGCCAATAGGACCGATTGGTCTAAAAAGTTAGATGATGCTCTATGGGCCTACCGGACCGCTTACAAGACCCCAATTGGTATGTCATCGTACCGGTTGGTGTTTGGGAAAGCATGTCATCTGCCAGTGGAGTTGGAGCATAAGGCCATGTGGGCCTTGAAGAAGTTGAATCGTGATTGGGATATAGCTGCTAATCTTCGGGTGGAGAAACTCAATGAGCTTGATGAATTTAGGTTCCATGCCTACTCTAGTTCGTCCCTGTACAAGGATAAAATGAAATATCTTCATGACAAATACACTCGGGGGAAGGAGTTCAAGGTGGGAGATTTGGTGCTCTTATTCAATTCTCGACTACGGTTGTTCCCGGGAAAGCTGAAATCAAAGTGGAGTGGACCATTTGAAGTAGTGTGTGTGACCCCATTTGGTGCTATTGATTTAAAGAACAAAAATGGTGAAGTTTTTAGAGTGAATGGGCACCGGGTCAAGCATTATCTTGGGAAGTTTGAAGATAGCCATGTGGTGGCCGTTGTTCATTTCAAATGATTTGATCGTAACATGTGTCGTGCCGCGACGTTAAATCAGGCGCTTCTTGGGAGGCAACCCATGTGTTTTTCTTCTTGTTTTCTTTGATTTTCTTTGTAGTATACGATTGATTTTTGGGCTAAATGGTTGTGAGATGTTACAGGGATTGTGTGGATGCAGTGCAGGACATAGTGAAGAAAATGTTCGGTCTCTGAAGTTGCCACTGCGGCCGCACTACACTTTGTGCAGTTCGCACTGGTGAAGGCTAAGGTGATACCTCTCTGAAGTTGGCCACTGCGGCCATACTACACTTTGTGCGGTCCGCAGTGGACCACTGCGTCCGCGGTCCGTTTTGTGCGGACCGCAGTGGGATAATTGGCCAAGCTTGATCATAATAGCTCAGTGCGGACCGCGGTCCGCACTGGTAGGTGAGGCTGGGCCCCAGGGGCTTTTCTATAAATAGACCTTGAGGGTCTCCTTTTACTCTTTTCGCAAAATTGAAACCTCAGAGTAATTAAACACTGTTCATCCTCTCCTTTGATCGTAATTTCTTGTTTGCATTGCTTTGATTCAATTCATCTCCATATCTGGTACATCAATCTTCCTTTTCACTTGTTAATTTTGTCAATTTTAGTTAATTTTCATTTTTCTTAGCTCTTATTTCTTCCTTCTCCCGTATTTTCTTAATTTGTTAGGTTAGGATAGTTAGATGTGTGATTCTTGCATGCTTAGATAGTGTTCTGGACTGGGTAATTGTTGGGGACTCTAATTAGGTGGGAAATTTGACTGTATGGACGCCAACGAACACTTGGTCAAAGAGTTCTATTGCAATGTAGCCCACATTCAAAAGGGCTCCAAAGTGACCAAGGTTCGTAATAAGACAGTGTTGTTTGAAGGGAAATACCTCAACGAATACTTGGGCTTCAATGAGGAGGATGAAACTTTGTACATGGCGAAGTTGGAGATGGGCGAGGAGGTCCGTCCATGGTTAGCTCAGTACCTGGC
>NW_017692834.1:0-5193 GCF_001879085.1 Nicotiana attenuata | reverse complement strand
ATGCTTCCATGTCAAACCTCTTCAGAAGTTCCCTAATGTATTTTTGCTGACAAATGGAAGTACCCTTTGGAGACTGTTTTACTTGAAGACCCAAGAAGAAATTTAATTCTCCCATCATGCTCATTTCAAATTCACTTCCCATAAGTTTTGCAAACTCTTCACACAGCGAGTCAGTCGTTGCCCCAAAAATGATATCATCAACATAAACTTGAACAATGAGCAGGTTCCTTCCTCGTTTCTTTAAGAAAAGAGTATTGTCAATTTTCCCTCTCTTAAAACCATTTTCTAAGAGAAATTTTGACAATCTTTCATACCAAGATCGAGGAGCCTGCTTTAGCCCGTACAGAGCTTTGTCCAGCTTGAACACATATTCAGGGTGCTCATGACATTCAAACCCTGGGGGTTGCTTCACATAGACTTCTTCCTTAAGGATTCCACTCAAAAATGCACTTTTGACATCCATCTGGAACAAGGTGAATTCCATATGAGATGCAAAAGCGATTAAAATTCTAATAGCTTCCATCTGGACCATTGGAGCAAGTGTTTCATCATTTTTTCTGAGAAACAGAGTCCATGTGAATCTGGAATAATCATCCACAATCACGAAATCTCTTTCCTCCTCTACTTTGCACCTTCATAGGTCCACACAGATCCATATGCAGGAGCTCGAGCGGCTTTGAGGTGCTCATATCTATTTTTGACTTAAAGGAGGACTTCACATGTTTTCCTCTAGCACAGACATCACAGACTTTTGAGTCTTGAATTGTGACACAGGCAGACCATGGACCAGGTCCTTCTGAATTAGTTTGTTTAAAAGAGAAAAGCTTGCATGGCCCAATCTTCTGTGCCAAAGTTCAGCATCATCGTCAACAGCCTTCAGATAACTTAGATCACCATTCTGTAAAGATTCGAAATCAACAACATAGATGTTCTTGTATCTTTTGGCCACCAAAACTATTTCACCGGTCACATGGTCAGTGACTGTACATATTATGAACAAGAATTCCACCTTGTTTCCTTTATCACAAATTTGAGAAACACTTAGGAGACTGTACTTAAGCCTATTGACATAGTACACATTCTCAATAGAGTGAGTGAGTGACTTCCCAACTTTTCCAACTCAAAGAATGTACCCCTTTTTTCCATTACCAAAGGATACACTCCCTCCTTGCAGGGCTTTTAGTGAAAGAAAGCCTATGATGTTCCCAGTCATGTGTTTTGAACATCCACTATCCATGAACCATTGTTGACCGCTTCCTTTCACTGTTCCCTGCACAAAAGATTTAGGAGTTAGTTTTAGGAACCCAAACAAGTTTGGGTCCCTTGTAGTAAGCAAGAGGATGAATAAGAGCTCTCTTGGTACATACAGGTAATGTGCAATTTTTGTGAGTGGAACCTGGTTCCTCTTTTGTAGTCACGGTTTTAGCAGCCACTTTGTCTTTCTGTACTAGTTGATTCTTGGCCTGGGCACCTTCCTTGAAGCGCCCAGTGTTCCCACATTGGGTACGAGGCCAGTTATCAGATACAGTGACGCTCTTACTATGAGGGTTGTGAGAAGTTTTCTCCCTTTGAAACCCTGCTCCCTGCCCTTTTTTACAATCATTTGTAAGTAAGGCAGTGGTAGCTTCGGAGGACCAGGTCCACTTTAGAGACCTTTCAAGATCATTCATTACTTTTTTCAGATTTTCTTGAAGGAGCTCATTTTTCTCAATCTCAGCACTCATCCTACGTCTCAAAGCTTTCACCTCATCTTCAAGCCTAAGGTATTCCTCACTTGCTATCTCCTTTCCTCCTACAGAACTTTCAGGTTCAGACTTAGTAGATGGTTTTACTATTGTTTCCCTTTGGTCTGCAGTTTCTACCAACAAATCGTTCTTTTCTTTTCTAAGGGTTTTAGTGATTTTCTTATGATCAGTAACTGCAGCCACTAAGTCTTCTCTAGTGCGTTCAGATTCTTCTAGTTCTAAGATCAAGGAGTCCATATCCTCTGCAAGACTACAAAAGGCAATAATTAAGACATCAGCTAAACACATGAGTTTTTTTTGAGAATAGGATTTCAGATTTTTCTGAATATCCCTGAAGCTTACCTCTTTGTTGCCATTGTCTTCATCATTATCCGATTGAGCCGTCAAAGCAAGCGTTGAGTCATATCCAATCTCCTCGCCTTCAACTGCTATCGTGGAACTATCATCAGTATTAGATTTATCTTGTTTTACTTCTGTGGTTCCCTCATAAGCTATTTGCAGAGCCTCCCATATTTCCTTAGCAGTGTCACATGTAGAGATTATATCGTACTATTTAGGTCCCAAACCATATACCAGAATTTTCTTGGCACGAAAATCCTTTTCCACCGCTTTCTTGTCTGCTTCAGTGTATTCTTTGCTGGTTTTTTTATTGAGAATGGAAATTCATTTAGTACCTTGATTGGAACAAATGGACCATCGCAGATGACATCCCAAAGCTCACAATCCTCAGCCATGATGAAATCATGCATTCTAGCTTTCCACCACCAATAGTATTTTCCATCAAACTTGGATGGGTAGTATATGGATTGACCTTCTTCAAAATTTAGTGGAGCCGCCATGAGGATCCTTCCTAGGTGTAAGCCTGATAGGAGGAACCCGCTCTGATACTAATTGTTTATTTGTATGGGTCCACTAAATCGTAGAGCACCTGGTCCTCTACAAGTTTCTGATGTGAACACTTAGTAAAGCAGTAAGTAAATGAGGCAGAGGATTTTTACGTGGAAAAATACCACACAAGGGGATCAAAAACCACGACCTACACTGTAGGCTTTTAACTTCACTAACTTGTAATCTTACCTATTACAAGCCACTTTACAATATTTTCGATTGCAAAGGATTTACTCAACTAACTTGTGGTACCTCTACCACAAGCCACTTTGTGACTATCCTAGTTACAAAGGCTTTTTACTAATTTGTGGTGCTGTCACCACAAGCCACTTTGTAACTCTACGATTACAAAGACTTTTCCTTATGACTAAATCTAGTCACAACATAAACTCAACAAGTTTACGAATTTACAAGAGAAATCCTAATCAGTATGCTTCTACGTAAGCGATTTAGGAGATATAGTAAGTACAATAACAAGGTTACAACTCAATTAGGACAACAACAATCAATCTTTTAGGAACTGGTCCGTAGTGGCGTTCAACCTTGTTTTTCAAGCTTGAAAGGATGATTTCTCTGTTTTTGCTAAGTGCTTGAATGAGAAACAGAACCCGTCCAGTGATGTTTTTGTATGGATCGCCTTTGGTACATCTTGATCACATCAATTGAAATGATGTGAGTACTTTGTTTGGTTAGAGAATGAGTGGGCTGACAGTGTGGTACAGTGCGGCAAAAACAGTGTCATCAGTCACTTCAGTTCCAGCTGTGTCCACTTGACTTTATACTGCTATATAGGAACCACAGGGGCATCAGGTCCTTGTTTGGTTCTTAGCTCCTGAATCTATAGCAGTTAATCTTTTACTGGAGTCTGTTATAGTTTGCAGAAATTCAGGTTCCCTAACAGATTCTGAGCAGTAAGTTTGTTAGATCATCAAAACATAAGGCAAGAGTGTTTAAGATCCATCACATGAGGACATGTATTCTTTGTAAGTGTGGGGTGGGGGATCCTTCGGTGTATGTGTATATATGTAGGAACATGATTGTTCGATGTTTTCTTTTGTTTTGTGGCTTTGAGTAGCAGTAGAATTAGGTAAGTCGACTTGTCCCGACGACGGATCTCATTCGGCGGGGTTCTTGAGGGTCCAAGTCGACGTCTAAAAAAAAAAAAGAAAAACCAGAAATATGTTGGACTCTTCCTGATGATGGATCTCCTAGACAGTTTTCTTGAGGGAAGTAAGTCTAAAGAAAAGACCAAAAAGATTTTCTATTTTAGGTAGTGTAGTAACTCCCCCTTGGTTTTTCTTTGGGCTACGGTTCTTTTCCAAGGGTTTTGCTTGAACGGGGTGTAGTTAGTTTTTATTTATTTTGTTTCTAGTTTTTAGTTGGTGTTTATGGGCTATGAGCTGAGATAGGAAGAAAATCCCTTAGCGTTGTTACACTTGAACACAGTAGACACTAGAATGTGACGCTTAGTCTTAGTTGTTGACTCTTGTTAGAGTGCCTTAAATTGTATGTTTGTAACTGACTTGAGTACTCAACCGAGAGTGTTTTGATAAGCCAATCTGGAGTGAGTCATGTGCCATGTGTGTGAGAGTTGTATTGTATTCTATGCTCTGTATTTGATACCTAGAACTTGCCCTGTGTGTTTGCAAAGTGAAATAGTAGCTTTATTCAGTCTTAGAAGTGATATAGGCCAGATATATAAAGTAGACCCACCTAAATGCGACACATCGTAGTTAACCCCGTTGAGCCTATAAGCATGTTTCTTTGGCAGCCACATGACAAACCTTACCAATTGTTTGAACGGCCCATATGTTTGAGCCCCTTTACCTCCCATGAGCACTTGAATGGTTATGAAATATGAAAAAGTTAAAGTGTGGGGATGGTGGTTTGGTTTTTGAGTGGAACCAATAAAATAGAGAAAAGGTGCAGTATTTTGAAAAATAAAAGAATAAGCACAATTTAAAAAAAAAAGAGAAAAGAAAGTAAGTATATGTGTCCTTGATAAGTGGTGACTTGATACAAATGCACCTAAAGGAGTTTGGAGTATTATAAATAGAAGTGTGGTGAAATGCCTGGTCTGACATAAGAATGGTTCTGAATGTGAAAGTGATTGTATTACAAGTGCTTAGGGAGGTTAGTCACTATATCCAAATATATCCTACCCGTCCCGTGGCCTACATTACAACCAAGTGAAGTCCTAATTGATTTGAGACTAAATGAGCTCGATTAGTAGAGTAGTACACTATGGGCAAGCCTATGGTGCATCTTTGTGGCATATGAATGTTCTTTCTGAGAGTGAGTGAATTTTGTCTATCTGAGTTCCTAATTGTTCTTAATGTTATTACTTGTGGAACTACTCTCTTGTGGGATGTGAGGGCATGTGATTCACGAAGGAAAGGTAAATCTTGACCTCTGTATAGAGTAATTTTAGTGAGTATGAATATTTCATGGCACGTGAGAGCCGACTCGTTGAGGCAAAGATGTTACATTACTAGAAGCAACTTTGGTGATATGTTCTTGGTGTGATACGTTAGGGAAAAAGCTCAGTGAAGAAACCCTT
>NW_017692833.1:0-5194 GCF_001879085.1 Nicotiana attenuata | reverse complement strand
AGCCATTTTTCAAAATAAGCCATTAAAGTCCCCTAATAAATGTGCAGGATGAATTCAAGTAACATCGAAACTTTCTCAGTCGTGAGCGAGATCCCTTTGAAACTCCATATGTGGTGGCATGATTTGGGAAAAGGAAGCAGAGATACCGTGGTCAAAAGTTTGGGCGGTCTCGTAGATTTATTGAACATCAAACCAAGGAAGGATATCATTGAGGCACTAATACCATTTTGGGATCCGACCCGTAATGTATTCCGGTTTTCAGATTTTGAACTCACACCTACATTAGAAGAGATTGTCGGATACGCCGGTTTCAACGGGAACCTCCGAGGTAGATACCCATTGGTCCCACGACCAGTAACCCTTCATAGGTTCTTGGATTTGTTGAACATCAGCCGGGATATTCAAGACCCGTATCTGGCGGAAGGGTGTTGTACATTGCATTTCTTATATCACTGGTATGGTAACCCCAAAGGTTTCGAGGAACCCAACACAGGATTGACACATGCTGGGAATAAAGACAAATGGGAAGCCCGACGGGGATTAGCCTTCATGGTAGCCTTTTTGGGAGTGCTAATTTGTCCAAGAAAGGACGGTCACATAGACCTTGGCCTGGTAGGGATGCTAGATGTTGCCATGAAAAAACCTACTAGCACAGTGGTTCCCCTGATTGTAGCAGAAATGTACCGAGCTTTGACCAAATGTCGGGAAGGGGAGAAATTCTTTCAAGGTTGCAATTTGCTCTTACAATTGTGGATACGGGAACACCTCTGTCACCGCACGGGCTATATGAACTACGGTTTAACTGGAGTAAGTTGTATTGCAGAATTCGAGACCCGGGTGACAGGTATTGAATTCCCTAAGGGTACTGAGGCCTGGTCGTCATGCTTAAGATCCTTGACCGCAGATAAAGTTGAATGGGCTTATGGATGGCTTCCTGCTACTGAAGCTGTATACACATCAGCAGAGGTCTCTTATATTCTTTTGATGGGTATTCGAAGCATACAACCTTATGCTCCTTACCGAGTTTTGCGGCAATTTGGAAGATTCCAGACAGTGCACAACGATGAAGACCTGAGCGAGCAAGTCATCGAGTTAGGCCCGAAAGCTGCGTTCCCTGAAGGCAGAGTTCGAAAGATTTGGAATGAGTGCAGGTACCTTGAACCCAAGACTATAGTACAAGACCGAGCCAGAGGTGAGGTGGATCCCAAATACTTGGTCTGGTTTGGTAAGAGATTTCAAATCCCTGAGAGACCCGCCAAAAGGCCACATGTGCAACAATTCACTAATGAGGCCCAGGTGCAATGGGATTGGTTAGCCAAGGAAAAAGGAGTACAGGGCCCGAATAGGAGCATTGGAAAAACAGGTTCAAGAGCTCCGGTTTGAAAACACCCTGCAAGCCGCAGCTGATGAAGGTGATAAAAAGAAATTGGCCCAGGAGAATGAAGCTCTCAAAGCCCAAATTCAGCAAATGAAAATAGATGCCAGGAATCGGGAAAGAAGTCTATCCGACGAGAGATTGATAAAAGGGTTGAAGAAGCAAGTCCTGGACTGTCAGGAAGAATTGGAAAAATCCGAAGGGAACATGGCAAGACTTCGGGCACAATGGGCAAAGAAGACTGAGGAAAGAGCCCAATTTGTACAACAAATGAAGAAGAACTATGAGGGAACCATTGCTAACATGAAAAGAAAAATGAATACTCTTGAAGAAAAGGCAGCTCGGCAGGACAAAGAATTTCAGGCCGAGAGAGAACAGTGTTATGGGTTAATCGCTGAGATGGAAAAGGAAATAAAATTGTTACAAGACCTTCACCTCCAGGATGCTCAGGTTCTAGAGGCTCGTACCCAACAGATAAGTCGGCTACTCCAAGAAAAGGGCCAAATCAGGGAAAGAATCAGGAAGATTGCCAACTACATTGTCATGAAGTGCCAGGCTGGTGAGCGGATGGGCCGTACCACGTTCTTTGCCTCCGTGATGATATTTGTTCGCCAGGTCATGAATGAGCAGGATCAGTTGCAAAAGGGTCTCGCACGCAGGCCCGCGGCGATGCCGAGAGATACCCTGCGGGCCCCAGGATTTGAAGCTTTAATGTATTCTTAGATAATCGAGTCTGTATTTCTGCTTTTGACTCTGGTTTTCGTACTTTCCTTTTCCGAGAAAAGAAAAACAAATAGTCTAATAGCTTTCTAATCGCAGTTGTTATTAATGAAAATTTGAAAATTCCCGAAAATTGTTTTTTTTTATTATTATTTCTTGCATTTATTTTTTGCATTTATTTGCAGAACTACGCTCGGTCTGATTCACGCGGGGTCGTGATACGTAGGCAATCTCCATAGGATTCGACCGTAACTAAATGAAAAGGTGAAAAACAAGAAAGGAAAGAAAAAAAAAAGGGAAAAAGAAAAACAAAAAGAAAATAAGAAACCAAATAAAAGCAAACAAGAGAAAATAAAAAGGGAGCAAAAGAAAGAAAAGAGCGGAAAAACAATTTTGAGGAAAGGAGCGAATAGGAACCAGGACAAATCAAGGAAAAGAAAAGAGGGAAAAATAAGAGGGAAAAGCAAAGAAAAGAGGGAAAGGCAAGAAACAAACAATGTAAAACACGAGGGAGGATTAAAGGAAAGGCTTGGTAAATAAAGCAGGGATGGCGCATGCAATCCAAGCAAAAGCATAATAGGAACAGTCAACTGCCTAGGTGCATTCATTCTCCAAATGTGCGGGTACCAATGTGTTAAATGCCCTAACGCTAACGTGATGGTTTCATTTTGTCATATCATTTCAGACAGGTGGGTGGTTTGTGGTTTTAAAAGTAACTCTTCCCTGCAACACAAAGGCAAAAGGCAATGGCAGAGAACAACAGAACTGAGTGGGTTGACACCGGTGCCCGAAAGCAACTGGTTGAACAGGACAACGGGTTGGTAGAAGAGGTAAAGATGTTGAGACAACACGTGGTAGACATGTATCGGGCATGGATGACTGGGAAGGCACCACCCCCGCCACCACCCAGCCTCCTGGACGCTGTCCTTACCCAAACTCTGGACATGACGCCAGGCGATTCCCCACCCTCTCCATAATTACCCGCTTATCACAGCTTTCCCAGCTACCCCAGTAGCTCCATCACTCGTCGTCCAACCATCTTTCCCCAAAAATGCCCTCCCGTCACATCCACAGTTCTCAACAATGAACATCCGCCCAAAGCTCATAACGCCCCATATTATCCTTCCGAGGTTGCTCACGATGAGGTGTTAAGAGTGGGGGAGCTAGTAAAAGAGGGAATCAAGTCAGGCAAGCTCATGAGTTGCTCGAAAGACATTCCGAATATCCCAGCAAGCTTGGGTAGGGGAAGGGGAAGCAGAAAAGGTGATCCAATGGGTTTTCCCGATCAACACTCCCGGCCCCGACATCGTCCCCGTGGACATCCTTGTACGCCCGATGACCCTTCCCAATGCTACTTCTCTCCACATAACTCCCAGAGTCATACACCACTTTTCCGGTACCCGGCTCCACAAAATGCTTACCCACCCCCAAGAGCCTACAAGAATCTCCTAGGAGCAGGTTTGCGGGCCAGCCAAAATTTCAGGCAAGAAAGGGCACAGAAGCAGGAAACGTTCACCCCCTTGGGAGAGTCGTATGCAGACTTGTTTGAGAAGCTAAAGCAATATAACCTGATTGCACCCATTCCTCCGAATCATGTGGACAAGCGTGCAAGGAGCTTTGACCCTTCTAAAAGGTGTGGATACCATTCCAATGCCTAGGGGCACGATGTCGAAAGTTGCCGGGATTTGAAAAGAGAGATAGAAAGAATGATTCAGGAAGGGATAATTGCGGTCCAGGACAGTGCCACTCAGAACATTGCACAGAATCCTTTGCCTGCACATGATGATGCACATTTTGTGGGGAAGATCCATGACGATAGGGAGTACGAGAATCCTCTTGGGAGCTTGTTGATTAAAGTTGATAATGGTCTTGGCAGTATTGATACGAAACTCAGTGGCTAAGATACCGTGCTTGGTAATTGGGAAGACGCTCCATTTCTTGGTCAGCCGGAGTGGAGTTTTGGTGGTTTATTTTGTTGTCATTTTTGTTGTCCGGGTTATTTCAGGGTTGTAATCCGGATATTGTCTTGTGACTCAAACCTTTCTATCCTTTCATTTTGCTTGGTTTGTTTAGTCGTAGTAGCTCGTTTAGTGCTGTCTAGGTTTGTTCCAGGGTTGTAACCCAGTCTAGTTTTCTTGTCTTGTTGTTCGAACCGTTTCACCGTCTGTCTAATACAATTTCCTATTTTATGTTATTTCTAGTCATTTTCTTTTGCTTAGTTCTCTTTTCTTTCCACAGTTCTTTTCCTGTTGGCTCTAGTGACATGACATGCATGCGTAATTCTCGGCCTAGGCTCAAAAAGTTAGTCATGAAGCATTGAAACAATTTTGAAGATGACAGGGGCACTTGAGGGAAATAAGAACAGATTTGGACACTTTGAGATCATTTCGAGCCCGAATTGTGTGAAACTGAGGCAGATAGAACATAAAGAAACCCTATTGAAATGGATCATGCCGCATCGGGTTGAAGCTAAAGCCAAGTTTGCCAGATTGACAGGGGCCGTTCGTGGTAAGGAGAGTGCGAGTGTTGTCGAATGGTGCTTTGTATTCAACAGATGTAGAAGGCGAATGTGTGGATATGGTTATCAAGTCTGGTACAATCAAAAGATGTTACAAATATTTTCCTTGGTTTGTTTAATTGTGTTGTTTGCACTTGGCATGTTTTGGAGATTGGAATGACGAAGGCATTTTGTTCTGCTATCTAAAAACTTTATCCTTCGTTCCCCTTTTGAGCCTTATTTATTTTCTTTCATACCCCTCTTTCGGAATCAGCGGCAAAGATCAGAAACACAAGCATGAAAGATAAGTAAAGGAAAAAGAGAAAAGAAAAAGAATGAAAAGAGAGAGAAGAAAAAAAGAAGAAGAAAAGAAAGAAGAAGAAAGAGAAAAAGAAAAAAAAAACAACAAAAAGAGAAAAGGAGGAAAGAAAAGAAAAGAAGAGAAAGAGGAAGAAAAAGAAAAGTCGCAACAACAAAGTAATTTCTATGATGAACTACGTTTGACTTGATTCCGAAAGGATACATAGGCAGCCTCCCTCTGAGGTTCAGTCACACTGAAATAAAAGTCCAAAGTCCCCAAGGAAGAAACTGGGGCAAAAGTT
>NW_017692832.1:0-5194 GCF_001879085.1 Nicotiana attenuata | reverse complement strand
CTAAGCCCTGCCTCCATATTTGCATAAAGGCTAAGCATTGCCTTCTCTTTGCATGAGACTAAGCACTGTCTCAAATCTTGCATGAGGCTAAGCTCTGCCTCCATATTTGCATAAAGGCTAAGCATTGCCTTCTCTTTGCATGAGACTAAGCACTGTCTCAAATCTTGCATGAGGCTAAGCTCTGCCTCCATATTTGCATAAAGGCTAAGAATTGCCTTCTCTTTGCATGAGACTAAGCACTGTCACAAATCTTACATAAGGATAAACCCTGCCTCCATATTTGCATAAGGCTAAGCATTGCCTTCTCTTTGCATGAGACTAAGCACTGTCTCAAATCTTGCATAATGTTAAGCCCTGCCTCCATATTTGCATAAAGGCTAAGCATTGTCTTCTCTTTGCATGAGACTAAGCCCTGTCTCGAATCTTGCATGAGGCTAAGCCATGCCTCCCAAATTTGCATAAGGCTAAGCATTGCCGTCTCGTGAGACTAAGCATTGTCTCCCTCTGCATAAGTGTTGTTGTATTCTAAACTTTGCATTATATTCTTCTCTCGGGGTTAAGCTCTGCCCCCAAACAAGACCAAGCTTTGTCTTGTTATCACCTCTGGTATCATGTCTCTGCACTTCATGGGTTGATGTATAACCAACTTGTCCAAAGGCGTCATAGTCCGAAGGCATCATCCTCATAGCCTGAAGACACCATGTCATGGCCTGAGGATCTCTCAACACTGCACATTATTATTCAAAGGCGTCATGGTTCAGAGGTACCATTTTCATGGCCCGAGAGCATCATTTCATGGCATGCGAATCCCTTATCTCATGCTTCATGGCCCGGGATGTCATGGTCTAAGGACGTCATCCTCACTGTCCAAAGACAACCTTCATGGTCCCAGGGAACTTGCATCATATTTAAATTCTCGCAGTAATCTATACACTTGCATGCATCGTGTTTTAAGTTTTGCAGGAAATCCAAGAGGTAACCGCTCTTCAAACAGGAGCAACCTTCACTCCGGTTTCCACCCATACCATTATACCTTGCTGTTATTTCAAACTTAACCGATTCTCGTCAATTGCTCGCCTTTACTCTATGATCGTTTAGATACTTGCCTTGCGATACATCCGTTACCATTCAGATTCATATTAATAACTCTGCATAAACCCATCCGATATTGTCTTACCCAAAAGAACCAAAACATACAGTCATTCCTATAAAAATTCCATCAGTTTCATTCGTCGTTGGGTCCAGAACTACACACAGCCTGATTCATGTAAAACCAGGGATATGTAGGCAGCTCAGAGACCCGGGTGCTGCCTATATTTTTCAAAACACTCCATTCGGTCAAAATTGGTCATCATTTCTTTAACCGATAACTCTTTCATCCTTCCCGGGTAAAGAGGGGCAGCTGTTGATACCCAATTTTTCCCTCATATATTTTAAAATATGCATATATATCTTCAAAACAGTGCACACGTATTTACAAACATGCACAAGTATTTCTATAATTTTAAGGGTTTTAAATCGATTTATTTTCTGCATTTTTATTATACAAGTATTCATTAATTATCCCTCATATTATTTGTAAGATGATTTATTATTTATGCCCCATATAACGCCTAAATATTTTAATTGCATTTTTTATAATTACATTTGCCTTTTTAAGGCTAGAATTGCATATTTTTGCAATAATAGCCCATATATATGCATAATTACATTATCTATACAAAAATGATTTTTTATATTTTTATAATATTAAGTAATCATTTTAAATCATTTCCATGCGCAAATGACATTTTTATCATTTATTAATTATTTTTATAAATTATTTTAGTAATTTAAATGGGTATTTAAAACATAGCCCTTTTTCTAATTAATTTTTCGGACCTAACCAGCCCAATTACCCTAACCCGGCTACCCAATATACAAGCCCAATACCCTTTACACCAGCCCAATAGCTCCTGATCCCAAACCAAACAATCCCTTATTAAAATCGATCGGTACCCATTTTATACGACTCGCCTCGTTTACCTTTAATCGCAGCCGTTGATCTCTCAAGATCAATGGCTCCAGTTCACCCTTCCCTTTTGATCAACCACTCCTAACCCTAATCCCCTCATTTCTCTACCATCCGCCACCTTCAAACTCTCTCGTCTCTCACCTCTTCTCCTCTCAAAACCCTAGCGCCGTAACCCTGATTCCCCATACAATTCCAACTAGAGATTCCCTTACCGTATTGAGCTTATCTCACCCCTGGCTACTCGATTATGGTATTATTTAGTAGTTTGCCTGACATGACAAGCTAATCTCCCTATTTTCGGACCAAATCTGGTTCGAATCTTTCCCCTTTCTTCATCTATGTTCATTCCTCATCTTTTTGGTGTAAATCTCCGAGATTTTCTTTAATCTCTGGTTACCCTAAGGCTGAGGTTTAGATCTTTCAATATCTGTTAAGATTTCGTTCTTATTTTGTCAAAAAGGTCATCTATGTTTCCGTATGTCTATCTATGAGTATTTTTCGTGATTTTTATTAAAAGGTTTTCCGTCTAATTTTACTCACCCTAAAATTAAGGCCCATATCTTTTTAAATCTGTTAGGGTTCCTTAATTTTTGAGTATTTTCTCTTTAATGTTTTCGTGTATCTATGTGTATATATATTATTCCTCTAGTTGTTTTGACTAATTTACTTACCTTAAAATTAGGGTTTCAGATCTGTTTCTAGCTTGATTCTTTGTTGCTCTTTGAATAATCTTCTGTCCACGTTCATTGTATGCATTATGTACCTTACTGTACTGCCGATTTTGTGGTTTATTTAAAACTAGAGTTTGAGACTTCTACTAATTCTTTGTGCTCTTTCCTTTCTCGTATGGGACTGATATTTTCCTTATTCTGTTCAATCTACCATGTTTTCTTTATTTCTTTACCTTATTTGGCCTTGAGACTGTTTGTTAATTGATATTTTCCTTATTCTCAGTGTTACTCGCCTCACTACACGATATTATGCCCTGTTAATTGACTGAACCCTGTACTATCTGTCCTTAAACCAGACTTCAATTGATTCTACGATTATTTTCTTCCCTTGTTTATGTGTGTTTGATTGCTTCCCTTATTTGTTCACTTAGTTAACTACTATTTAAACCTTTCTCCCCTTTCCCCTTAAGACAAGTCTCGAACTCTCCTATTCTCACTACTAAAACTTAAGCTCTCTCTCTTTCTCCTGTTCTGATTTCTGCACTAAGTGGCTATTATTTGGTCGGCTGAAAGCCAAGGCCAAATTACTCTGGAACTTAATTGTTACTGCATCTTTACTTTCTTTCTTCTCAACTGGTATGCCCTAACCTTTGCAATTTCCTTCTCTATGCTTTGTTTGATTAACCTGTTTCAATTCCTAGCATGATTCTTTCCTTTATCTGGTAATTTGATAATATTGTTAACTTAAGACTAAGGCATTTAGAATAACAGGAATCCTCTTATAAGTTAGTTTAAGGTTTGATTAGTTTGTCAGTTTTATACCTGTTCTGAACTATGAGCATGTAATTAAATATGTTTGTGCTTAATTCATATGTCCTGTCTGTTTAATTCAAGTGTTTCTGTCTCTGTTTTTAAGCCATGATTGTTTTAACACTAGCATGAATATCTAGCTTAATTAGATGTCACCATGTTTAAACTGTATGCTGACCTAAACCTTGTTTGTTCTTGAAGCAGTTCTGCCTGCAACTCTGTACTCTGAACTTTCTTTCTTCTGAAAATTGAACTATTTCAAAACCTGCCCCCTTACCCTTTGTGCACTGGTTTTCCAAACTCCTACTCTTAGTCATTTAGGTTCTCACCACCCCCAGTGTGAGCACTGCCTAGGGTCCTTGAGACTCCTTTGAACTCTGACACATTGGGGCTAGTTTTCCCAAGCTTTTATGAACTTTGTGCTGAATGTGTAGTTCTAGTGTGAGCGTTGCCCGGGGTCCCTGAGGCTCTTTGGGAACTTTGACACACTGGAAGCCTGGTTTAATTGTTGTGAATGGATCACTGCTATGCTTCAGAGATGTTGTGTGTGAAGGCCTGGTTCCCAGGTTTAGATTGGGTCTATGAAGGCTCCTTATAGTGTTATCATTATTATTATGTAATTCATTCATTCTGGGCCGTAATAATCTTTGTAATAACAGATTTGGTTTGGGGTTAATTGGTAAAAGCCGGGGGGTCTATTCTTATATCTTTTGTTGAAATTGGGTAGACTATAGGACTTAACTATGCTGATTGAATTATATGGATGCTGCACTGTGTTTAGAGATCCTGCCTATAGGATTTTTCATGATTATTTGCATGCTTGAAACCCTGTTCATAGGACTTCACGTTTGATTCTGCATTAGAAATCCTGTTCATAGGATCCACCCATATTTTCAACTCAATGTGCATTAGTGACCATGCATATAGGACTTTGTTTGTTTGAGTCAATTATACTTCATGGCAATCTGTTAATTTCTGTCTAAATACGATTAATAGATATCATGTCTATAGGAATAAAAATCGGTTTCAAACCTAGAAATCATGCTTATAGGATTTAAAACTATTAGAATTCATGCCTATAGGGTGAAATCAGTTTTGAAACTTAGAAATCCTGCCTATAGTAGTTTAGATCAAGTCAGTAATTAGAAATCATGCCTATAGCGGTTCAAATTAATTCAACAATTAGAAAGCATTCCTATAGGATCTAAAAGGAATAAAATTGGCTTTATGAGTTAAAATCAGTGCTACACTTAGAAATCATGCCTATAGGTCTGTCAGTGACAAACTCGCAGAAATCATGCCCATAGGATCCTGTTAGTCTATTCTAAATTCAAGCGCTCTTGCAAATCACTTAGGCAACGTATCCACAGGACTCACTAATGATTCTGGGTTTAAAACTATGACATACTACTGCCTGAAAGCCCAGATCCATGCTGGATAAAATCAGTAGGCAAACGAATAGGTCTTGATGCTAGCCTTAATAAAACTGCCTTTATACCCTATTTTCTCGCATAGATATCCTACCTATAGGATTTTCTAATTAATAAGTTGCTCGGTTCACTTGCGTGCTTTGTTGTTTATGTGTGGAGGTTAATATGAGCCTATACTTGCTCTTTATCTGAAAGTCCTATTTGCTTTTGTGTGTCACCTAGATTTCACATTTTAAGTAACATAGGTTGGTCTAGAACCATCCCAAATA
>NW_017692831.1:0-5196 GCF_001879085.1 Nicotiana attenuata | reverse complement strand
ATCTGAACAAACTAGTAAACCAAGCTTCACAATATCAATAATCTGTTCCTGTGTTAGTTCTGGGAACTTCGTGTTATTCATCTTCTCATCCACCACTATGACTGCTGGCTTTTGTATCTCTGGAAGTTTCTGCTCTTTTAGGTTTGCCTTCTCTTTTTTGTTGTATACTACATATAACACTATTTGGACAATACCAAGGAAGAATCCCAATACGTTTGGAGCCTATAAAACATAAGAAGGAAACTACATATATAAGATCCAAGATAAATAGTCTACGTATGTAAACATAGCGTAAATGTAGAAAAGTGGTTTGAGAAATTGAAAATAGAACTTACAGCAATGTTAATGTCTTTAAGTAGAAGACCATAGAAGAACCACATCACTGCACTTAACGTGAGAAACACTGACAGGAGTAATGGCATGTATTCCACACTCTTTGTTTTTATAACTTTTCTCTGCATAAAGTGAGAAAAATCATGAGCATTATATATATTCGTGCGTGGAAGTAAAATAGAGAAGACGACCACGTTTTGAAATATTTGTATGTAAAAGCTCACCACAATGCCTAAGGGTGCTACGAACACACACAAGGAAAACACAAGGCAAATCCATCCAACAACTTGTCCACGAACTGCTCCTTTGAACAGAAATTGGGTAACCAGAACTATAGCACCAAATCCACCCACCACTGATAATAGGAGCATTTTCACAGTTTGGACCTGTATTAAGTAAATTTTGAAAATCAAAAGTTACATTTTCTTGCTATTGGAAAGGAAACAAAGGAAAAAGAAATTTTTGGTAAAAAAAGGTACTTCACGTGATATCATGTTAAACCTTACCCTAGCCTTTTTTGGTGCGTAGAAAAGGTAGAAACCGACGTAGATAGTTTCAATGAAGACCCCAAAAGTGTTTATAGTAATGAGAAGTGTCGTGTTGGTCTTGAGAAATGCATAGTATATCCAAAGCATGGAACTAAATAGAGCAACCACATAAGGAATCGATTGATAGCCTTCAGTTGATTTCTTCTTGTAGATTCTATAAAACGTGGGCCTGTAAGTGTGAAAGTATGAGTGTTAGTCAGATTAAAAAAACCAAGAAAACTGAACATTTTCAAAATTATAAGCAAGTGGAAACTCACAGTGGAGAAAGGAACACAATGAACGAGACGATGTTACCTGCAATTACAAAAGAAAAAGAAAAGAGACGATGAGTTTAACCTCGAGGATGAAAGTTGATAGTTAAGGAATTCAGTCAGAATATTTTACATTTAAGAAGCAAGAAAGAAAAAGAGGCTTTATTTACCAAGGACACCAAAAGCAAAAGCCCAGTGACCAGAAATACCCGCCATCTCTTTTTTAAGTAAGTTTCTAGCCAAGAATTGCAAATTTCTAGCACTCGATCGGTCTCTCACCTAAAATGCTAGAGTTGCAAAAGAGTAGCAAGTTTTAATTTGTACTTGGCTGTGAAATGAGGAAGGCTAGGTTGACATATTTATACAAGCAAGGAATGGGAAGTAGATAGATATGCAACAGTTAAAAGATCCTTTTATTTTATTTGAAAAATATATAAATTAAAAGTGCAAAAAAGCACTCAGAGGAGTGAGGGTGCAATAATGGCAATATCATCAAAATTCAAGGGTCCCAGAACACTTCTTTATTATGTCATCCCCCAATCCTTAGTAGCACTTAGACCTACAAGTTACAGCTCATCATGCTTTTATTTTCTTAAAGGTGTTTGATTTTCTATTATTATTTTCTGTACGAAGTGAGCCCCAAATCAGCAAACAAAAATCAGTCCAGAAATGATGGAGGGGCCAATTAAAACTTTGGATTTACATCAATAATAGAGTTAGGGAAATGCATCCTGGTGGGGGTTTAGGCCAATGATCCGAACCTGTATGGTATAACAATAACATACCCACTATAATCCCATAAGGGGAGTCTGAGTAGGATAGTACGTAAGCAAATCTTATATCTATCTTGTGCATGTAGAGAAGCTGTTTCTGATAGACCATCGGCTCAAGGCAAGCATAAATACAGTTATTTAGAAAAGAAAAATGCAGTAGTAAAGAGGTCAAGGAAAAAAAAGCAGTAACAATAGCAAGCTAATAGTAAAACCGAAGTAGATGTAACATCAGGTAGTAATTAATAGCCAATCTAAGAATAAAAAAGTACGAGAATAATATTAAAATTACAGGTATGGGCCCAAAAGGAAAAACGTTAGACTACCTACTAATTTTCTACCCTAATTCTCGACCTACACACCCTCCCATCAAAAGTCATGTCCTCGGTATGCTGAAGATGTGTCATATCATGCCTAATCACCTTTCCCCAATGCTTCTTCTGCTCTTCTTGGACCTACCATTGACAACCTGTCGCACCTCCTCAATGGAGCATCCGTGCATCTCCTCTTCGTATGTCCGAACCATCTCAGTCTCGCTTTCCGTATCTTGTCCACCACGACAGCCATCCCTCTATATACCGAATATAATTCATTTCTGAACTATCTCTCATAGTGTGCCCACTATTTCTGACCCCGTATGTTACTAGTAGCAAAACAGAGAAAGACATGGAGAAGACGGAAATAATGTCTTGCCCCTCCTTCTACAAGTAGTAATTAGGCATCCCTAACTTTAAACATGGATCCAATTTGTTGTACTTATATTTGATCCTAGTGTGGGACCAAATTATGAAATTAGGATATGCTAAGCTGTAGTAAGCTTATCTAGTCCTAGTAATGTGTCATACATCTGTATGATGTACTATGGAATGAAATGGGTTTGTTAAATCTGTAAATGCTTGTGACATGTTGAGACTTAAGCCTAACATGTTTTTCTATGCAGGAGTTGGGCTTGAATTGATGCCAACTCTGTGAATTTTCTTTTTGAACATTTAACCCAAATTTTTTGATTATCCACTTGATTAGCTAAAGAAATTAACTATCTCCCCTGAATGCTCTACCCCAATAAATGTGGCACATTTGTATTATTGTATAGAGTAAAATATGTTTTTATTAAATGATCGCATGAGAAAGTGACACGTGGAGCCGAAGACAGAAGGCAGTCAGATCCGAAGGCAACGATCTCGTCTGTTACCAAAGAGAATGATACTCATAAAGGTGAAATAAATGTCTGCCACCCGGTAGTACTTAATGAAGAATATTCTACAGTATTAAGTTGTGTAATTGAGTTGATCCTTGTATCTATTACTAACTTGTTTGATTATTTGTTCTTAGCAAAAAACATAGAAAATGGCATATAACGGTGTCAATATCGCACACAACGTTGAAGTCCAAGGAAATCAGCGTCACCACGACGATTCAATCAGTAATACCCTCAACAAAGGGAATGAGGCCACGTTGGTCCATGCCGAACGGTATCCATAACATATTCGAGAGGCGACTCTTGATGATGCTGAAGAAGAGCACATCGTCGAAGTAGTAAGAATCTTGCAGGAGCAACAAGATGCCTTTATAGGCCATCTCACACGATAGGATAAGGTCATGACGGAGCTGAAGCATGCGTTGTCAGGAGCTTCTAACAACGCGAATGGACGAGGTCCAGTTCTTCCCGGTACTCCAGCAAATCAAACAACGCAGAGGGTCGACAACAACACCACGAGGGGCGAGGTCAGCTTCGATGGGGCCGGGGGGAGCGGATCCGGTGTCACACCCCAACCTCGGGAGGCGCGACCGGCGCTCAATCGAGTGAACCCAACTGAGCAAGCCTTTTGAACACTTTCTACCCAACTCACTATGACCAAGAAAACTATGCTTTCATTTATTTAGACAGTAGGAAAGATCGCACATATAACATTGCTAGTTCATTTCATATTACCACATTTAAACCAAAGTTAAGTTTCCAAGATTTCATACAGTTACAGTTTAGAAGAACTAGAGTTTAGAATTACAACACAGTTCATTGACCCATCCATCACCCGTACATAACCCACACAAACGTCTACGGAGCCTCTAAAGATGTAAAAGACAGTTATGATAATGCCGACAACAAGGTCCTGGCTATACCTCAAAAAGTGAAAATTTATAACAAAAGACATTCAGCCTAACCCCTGGAAGAAAAGGGGCTCACGAAGGTTGCTGAGTGGAGAATGCTCCACTACCTACGATCGGCACTGTCTGCTATGGAGCCACCTACATCCATTCAAAGATGTAGCACCCCCGGCAAAAGGAACGTTAGTACCATGGAATAGTACTAATATGTATAGCTAAACACCATCTCATTAGAAAGAACTACCATACAAGAACAAAGAAATCATAAGGATCAATCAAAAGCTTTAAACGATCACCACATCATCAAATAAAAGGATCATATAACTTTCACATAATTTCCATAGCTTTAGGTTGGGGCATTTAACACTGTTCATCATCATTCACAATACCACCGCTTTCTTGCGCGGAATCCGAGCACGACCCGATCGGCTAGGTTTCCTCATTTGAGACATGTATCTCAATCACAATCTCATTCTCACTTTTCGGATTCAATATCAGCACAATACTACCATGTGTGCAGCATGGCGTCCGATCACGGCCCGATCGGCTAGGCCGTATTACCAAGACAGTTCCTTTTTCATTAATCATCTCATTTCAATCTTTATTTCACATATATCAATTCATAGGCACTTGGGGCCACAATTATCACATCATACTTGGCACTAGGCCACATTTCATAACTCAAGCTCTTTTTCCCCACGTTTCACATCATTTCCACTTTCAATGTTAACCTTGCAATTTAGGATAATAGGCACATACAAGAGCAATTCAAGTTGTAAGCATAGAGAAGATTTCACATAGTTTGGCATAACAATCTCAGTTTAAACTTGACTTGAAGTCTAGGCATTTCAACACATGGTTCACATTCTTCACACATCCTTAAATTACCAAGAATAGTATATTGAACACATTGAGACTCACCTTTCACATATATATTTGTAACACCAATTCATGTGAAATAACAATCAATACATCAATCAAATTTTGGTCTTACAACATTTGCATGGACACCAAAGGAGCTCAATTTCTAAGAAGAGGGGGTTTTAGCCATACATACCTCAATAGAGCTTTCCTTAAATTCTTACAAAATTCCGGAACTCTTAGCAACTTCGATCTACTTATGAGAATTACAAGTTGACTAAAAATTGAGTAGATGATTACGATTCTAGCTCATTTGAGTATATTATC
>NW_017692830.1:0-5196 GCF_001879085.1 Nicotiana attenuata | reverse complement strand
TCCATGACGTATTAAATTAGGATGGGTATAAATGGATAGGATGAGAAAAGGTGAAATCAACAGTGGCTTTGGTAGAAAGATATCTCAAACAAGTCACTGCTCTCCATACTAAAGGACCAACTTGGGCCAAACAAATATTAAAGAAACGGCAAAAATCGAGGATGATTGGGTCAATTGGGGGATTAAAACCCAAAGTAAAAGGGTAAGTATAAACAAAAGATTACCCAATCCTAAAAGAAGAAATTCTTTGATTTATGGAAGGAATTGACATTCGAAGACTATTTTTCCAGTTACAATCTCCTCTGATGGTAGGGATTGTAAGTTCGCTCACTAATGTAGGATAAGTACCAGTTTTTTCTAAACCAGCAACTTGCTTTTGAAGAGATTGTCTATCACTTACAAAAGATAAATCATTTGGTACGATTTCATCAACTAAAGGTTCTCGAGAAGAATCAGGAATTTCTTTACCTTTAGAAGAAGGAGTTTTCAGAATAGAACTCCTAGAAGAAGAACCAGAAGAGTCGCCTCGAGTAGATTCTAACCCTGTACGAAGTCTGCCTCCTCTGTCTCTTCTATGTCTAACAGGGGCATTGGGGAATTTGTCTAAAATTGGAACTCTTTTAGGGTTAGGGTTTGGAGACGCCATTGTTGAGCAAAGATGAATCGAAGGAGAGCAAAAGTAAGGAAGAAAAACGTTTGCTAAAGATTTATGGAGAAGAAGACAAAGGAAGAAAAGGTTAAGTATGTATATGATGGCAACCGTCAAACTTAGAAGAGTAATGATGGAAAGCCTATAATAAAGGCAACTATCACTTCGTGAATAGTGGGAGTAACGAAGCCTTGAAAAAGGGTGCAAAATAGCAGAATCAATCAAAAGGTGACACATGGACAGAACATTAAATGGAAAAGACAATTGAGACGTCAATATTGTCATACGCATTGATTATGGCAAAAATTCCTTTTTTATGAAGATCCACTTCCCGATTATTTAATTGATAAATAAATGAAAAGTGGGGGGACTATCTGTATTGGGAAAAAAGTTGAATTTATATTGAAGATGACGTGGCGTGACACGTGGACTGGACAAATGGTCAAAGCGTAACAATTGAGAAAAAGGTACGGGAGATGACAGGTACGGGAAGAGGAAGTGAAACAGGCACGAGAAGCAGTTTAGACACGAGTCTCGTACCAATTCAAGTCATTGAAAGCCAGTGGATCGAAAGGCATTGAAGACATGGATCTGAAGACAAAAAGGAGTCCAAATTCAGTATTAAATACCTGATACGTTAGAAAATTGGTATTTAATAGGAATGATTGTGTAACGGCTTATTTAATGTCATTTATTGTCCATAAATGTCTCATTAAAGCTTAGGTTTCATTCCTTTACCTAGAATCAACTATAAAAGGAGGAAGTTGTATTGGACAAAAGAGATCATTGACATCATACTGAAATATAAACTTGTTTACTGCTTTATTCTTATTCTCGGAAAGCCTATTATTCTTTTTTGGTCTCTTGATTATCAGTAACCCGATTTTTCATCTCAAATTCTAACTTTGTCCAAAATATTATTTTTTGGTTAAACACCCGTCACTTTTATATGTAAAATATAAATTTCGAATTTCAGATCGATTTGGATATAAATTGAGCCAAATCGTATCCGATATTCAAAATAATTAAATTAAAGATCCGAAATCCAATTTAAAGAGCTAAAATTCAATCCAAACCAATCCGAATAACACAAATCGATTCGGATTTTTGGGTAGACCCAAATAATGCACAACTATATTTCAAGCCCTGCATTTAATTTGGGCACTTGGACTTTGAAGCACTGCAAAGAAAATCATGTTTCACTAGTTACATTGCTGGCATCGACGAATTTGATGGTACTGTTGAGTTTTTCTACCCTTAACAAGGGGTCTTGAGTTGAAACTATAGAATTAAATCCGGGCATTCGTTCCTTGAGTGGATTTACTCAGTGTGAATTCAAACTAATCGGGCCAATGAACTTTAGATACAGGGTGTTTAAGGTAAAAAGAAAAGTTATCTCTTTTTCACTTTTTTTTTTTCATTTAGTAGATACATTTAGCTATTTGTTTATGTTATAGACACTGATAGTATAAATATTTTCTACAATTACTACAATTTAGTTTTACCCTCTATTTTTCAGATTACTAATTAATGCTTACTTGTAATTTTTTTAAAGAGATCTGATGGTATAATTTTCTTTCGGTCTATACATTAAGTTTAAACTCAATACTCCCTCCGGTCACAATAAGTGATTTTTTAGATACATTGCCTTGAAGTAATAATGTTAGAGTATGTGTTAGGAGTGTTTATGTGAAGAGACAATAAAGGTTAATATGATCAGTTTCATTGCTAATTAATGTTAAAAGGTGAATTTCTTAATATGTGTGAAAGCAACCAAAAAATCACTTATTTTGGACCTGAGGGAGTAAGTATTATGAAAGGGCTTACCAAACTTTTATCGAAGTTACGCAAAAGGGAGTTTAGTTTGTAGGATGGCTAAAGATAAGAGATTAGTTCATTAACAAATCTTGAACAATGAGAACAAAAATTACAAACTATTGAATATTCGAGGTGCACCATCCTAAAGATTAGGAACTGTCGAAGATCTTAGTAAAAACATACCTAAACTAATGATAGAAGAATTAAGCACATGGATTATTAGTTAATTTGTTGCCTCTATTTTACCCAATTCTATGAAGAATGTCTAAACAAAATATGCCTTACGTCGTAAATTTCTTTGCTCTAATAAGTTGTGAGGGGAAAAAGTTGTTTTGGAGTTTTTCTTATCTTGTTTCACCTTCACTTGACGATCTTCTCGTATCTTGGATTATATGGGCATAGTCAAACCTCAAATATTATGAGCTTTGTTAAGACAAGTAAATAAAGGAGGGGAGAGTAGAGATTGGTTATTTAATTTCTTCATTTCGATATCGACTAGTTGTATACTCCGTATTTTGCTGTAGATTATAAAAATACTTCAGTTTCTTTTTAAAGTGCATGTTAACTCTCAGATTTAATTAAAAAAACTGAACATTAAAGGAGATAAAAGACAAGAAAATTGGAATTATGGAAACATAAAAAAGCATTAAAATGTTATTTTTATGTTTTTTCGGAAGAAAGAAAAAAGGAAAGGCCAATGAGAAGATGTCCCTTTAAATTCCTGTCGACTCCTTTCTACCCTAGCAATCTGTATATGCTGAATATTTTTTTTTACTTTTTCTTTTGGAGAGGGTAGATCTTTGAATAGAGAAGAAGCAAGAAGAGGGAAAAGGGCACGGCAAACTTTGAATGTAGGACCAATCGAGAGTAAAATGAAATTTCAATTATTAAATGGGAATATTAGTTTCTAATTTGAATTTCAGATTGAATCCAAATTGCAAGTAAAAGCCTATTTTCTTTGGAAATGATACATTATATTGATGCAACAAAACCAGACAGAACCTTCCAAAATAAAGCAAAAACAGTTCGCTAAAAGTAACATTGAAAGATTTAGAGACTAGGGAAAATAGGACGACAAGGAATGAAGTGCCTTAAATGTTGGGCCAAGTTGAATAGAATGCAAAGAGGTGGGGTTGTTGGAATATATACTATTAACCATGGATTTGGTTTAGATATAGTATTTATTATGATAATATTGTTCATTCAATTTTAATAAAGTTTTAATAGATCATATATTAGTCGGTGTCCTTTGCTTATATAGTAGATGATTTAGTGTATAGAGTTTAGCTTATACACGGAAGATTAAATCATCGGTTCTAATAAGTATAAAGTTTGAGTTCACAATCTAATGATGGAATTGGACAAACCATCAAGAATGATTGTAGCACAAGATTAAATATAAGTTATCTTGATTATGGGAATGGTTTAATTCCAACTTCTTGTGCTAGTACATTTTGTATGTATTGAACGGACCAAGTAGAGATAAGTATTTTATACTGACTTAATAAAATAAACTCTCTAGCCATTAAATGTACTTATACTCTTAATCTTGATATAATTATTATTAGCTGTGTATATTATTATTGTTTTGATTTATTAAAAGGCGAGATTCTTTCGTGGGTCAATATGCTTGGTAAATTGGATAATAAAAATGTACATTGGCGAAGTAATAGTTAGTTGATGGAATCCATGTCTCGGTTTAGAGATTGATGATACACCTTTATGAAAGCTTATACGTTTTCATGTGTAAACCCGGCCGGTGGATTTTGTATCCGACACATGAAATAAGTTAAGCGAAAGTCTAAAGGAAATAATCAATAAATTAAATCGTCAGTAATTTAATTTAATTTAATTGATTAGTATCTGAATCTTAACATGGGGAGTTAAATAAGATTTAATGGATGAATTTCGAAATTGAATAAGGAGTGCAATTACGAATTTTTAGTGGAATAATTCGTAATTAATTATGGTGGAAATTAATTTCGAAAATAAACTAATTCCATAATTGGAAGCCTTGTTAACTAAATTATGTGGTCCCTGTTGTGCCTAAATAATAGGAAATAAAGGAATCTTTTTTCTGGTGGAAAAGAAAACCCAACAGGTTTTGGAAAAGGGTTTTAACCCTTAAAATTTGTGCTATAAATACATAAGGTTTTCCACCTGGAAAGGAGAGCACATGGTGGCCGAATTTCAGCCCCTTTTCCTTAGAAATTTCGCCCACAGGAAATTACTATTTCAGGGTATTATTTGGGTAACACAGTAGAAGACCGTGGAACGTTCGGAGATCGTGATCGTGCGGGTGGTGGAGAATTCATTGAGTTGCTGTAGAATTGGAGGCTCACGTGATAAAGGAGTTTTGCTCACGCTTCAAGAGGTAACCCGTGAAATCCCGTTTATGCTAGTTGTCTAGATTACATGTGATTTTGATACTGGGATTGCTTCCGCTGCATATAATAATCCATCAATTGGCATCAGAGCCCACTCACATCTAATTAGATAACTAAGTTTTTCATGAAACAAGAATATCGTGTTTATGTGCGTTTTTGAATTACATGTATATGTGGTTTTCTGAAAAATTGCACTGTTGTTTTGTGAATTAACTGTGCAAAATTTTTGGATTATTCTTGTAATCATGAGATATCTGTTTTTTATGGATATTTGATTGAGTATTATCTGTAATTTTTTGGGGTAAAACCCTGAAAAACGCAAACCTGATTTGACCGAATAGC
>NW_017692829.1:0-5197 GCF_001879085.1 Nicotiana attenuata | reverse complement strand
TTGCTAACCGCTGGGGATATGGTGGAGGTGGTCTAGGCAAGGGTGCCTTTGCCTTGGGCACCGCCGGCTCGGGTATATCAATAATGTGTTCCCTAGACGGGTTCACGGTATCTTGAGTCTCTACCCCGGCCTCATCATCAATATCAATCTGCACATCATTTGTCACTATTGGTTCAACCACATTGTCAACATTCAAAGGTGCATCATCATCATGCAACTCAATTTCATCATTCATAACTTGATTCTCAACCGAGGCATGCACATCACTGCCTCTTCCATTCCTAGTTGTAACCGCCATCACATGATTGTTACCCCCCTTCGGGTTCACTACCGTGTCACTTGGTAGCGCACCTTTTTGGCGGGTATTTAAAGCTTGAGAGATTTGTCCTATTTGCACCTCTAGGTTCCGGATAGCTGTGTTATGTGAAGCCAATTGTGCGTCAGAATCTTGGTTCTTTTTCATCATCTGCTCGAACATCATTTCTATCCGTCCCATATCACTTCCGGAAGAACTTGGCCCTTGTGACTGAAAGGGGGGTGGATTGTTTGGTTGTTGGAACATGGGGGGCCTTTGAAAGCCTTGCCCCCTACCACCATTATTCCACCCTCCTTGATTGCTATTGTTGTTGTTCCAATTGTTGTTGTTCCCATTCCAATTGCCTTGGTTATTACCTTGATTACCCCAATTGTTGTTCTGATTGTTATTGTTCCAATTGTTGCCACCCTGTTGTTGATTATTGTTATTCCAATTGCCGCCTCATTGTTGATTGCCCCAATTGCCTTGGGGGCGCCATTGTTGATTTCCTTGATTTCCTCTATTTCCTTGGTAGTTATTGACATATTGGCACTCCTCACTTTGATCATCAAAACACTCGTTCGAATAACCACCACCATCATTGTTGTTGTCAAACTGCTCACTGTTACCTTGAGGTTGTTGTTGCCCTCTTTGCCTCTTTTTTAGCATAGAAACATTCTCCATTGCATTGACTTGGCGCGGGTTTTGTACTTGTTGCAATTGCGCCTTCGCCAACTGATTCATTGTTGTTGTAAGTTCGGCAATAGCTTGGCCATGATCACTCAACTCCTTGTGAAAATGGATGACCGTGGGGTCACCTTGGGGTACATTCGCTCGGCTTTGCCATGCCGAAGAGGTGTCCGCCATTTCATCAAGTACGTCACATGCCTCTTGGTAAGAAAGTTTCATAAAGTTCCCACTGGCCAATTGGTTCACAATGCATTGATTTGTGGTGTTGATGCCCCTATAGAAAGTCTGTTGGATCATCGCCTCAGTCATGTCGTTGTTAGGCATTCCTTCACCATTGTTCTATATCGCTCCCAGATCTCATGCAATGGCTCCGTTGGCATTTGCTTGAAGGCTAGAATCTCGTCCCGAAGAGCCGCCATATGACTTGGAGAAAAGAACTTGGCAATAAATTTGTCCGCCAATTCATCCCATGTGGTGATAGAATGATTTGGTAACCTTTCTAACCAGTCCAACGCTTTGCCCCGAAGAGAAAGCGGGAAAAGCCTCAATCTCAACGCATCCTCTGACACGTTTGTTTGTTTGCTGCCCCAGCAAGTATCTACGAACCCCTTCAAGTGCTTGTATGCATTTTGGTCGGAGGCTCCCATAAAATATCCCCTTTGCTCGAGCAGGGTCAACATGACATTTGTTATTTGAAAGTTCCCCGCCCGGATTCGGGGAGGAACGATGGCACTCGCGTACCCTTGATTAGGAAGAACTCGTGGGACCGCTCTTGGCGGTGGCGGAGGAGGGTCTGGAATAGGATTGTTGTCATGTACATTAGCATTGGCATTTCGACCTCTCCGTGGTACTTAAGGTACCGGAAGCTCATCTTGCTCAACATCTTCAACCTCCTCCCCCGCCAAGGCATTGCCAAGAGGGTCCTTTCCGTTTAGAGCCATGTGTACCTGATGGATCAACACAAATTAAGTTAGTAAAAAGAAGGAGAGAAGAAAAACACAAAACTAGCAACACAAATAGTCAACACCGTAAGCTCCCCGGCAACGGCGCCAAAAAGTGATTATCGCGCAGCAGACTCAACCTTAGGAAGAGTGGGCGCTAATACTTTTACCCAATAGTGGTATCGGGGTCAATTTCCACAGGGAGCTAGAAAGGGAGTTGGATATTTGCTTAGCCTAGAAATGCGTGTTTGCTTCTAATTGATCTTCTATCATTTTTGGGTTTTTATGATTATCAACTACAATTTAGCAACTACTAATTATAACTAAATTATGCTAAGATATTAATTCTAGGTTGTATGCAAGATAGAGAAAGGCACTAGGGTCGTGGCATTTACCTAGGTGGTCAACTAACGGGTAGAGATTTCTAATGCAAGAATGATGATTATGGGGCTTATGCTATAACCGTTGCACGATTGCACTCACTCTCACACCTCTCGGTAGAAAGAGTGATTTTTCCCAATTGACTCTCTCGAGACCAATTGGGTAGGCTAACAAACCAAGCAACTTAGGGTTCAAGTTGGGTAATTACTCTCTCGAGGTTTTACCCGTTAATTGGGACTACCATTCTCATGGGTCCATCCCAATTCCTTGTTGGGTTAATTTTAGAGTCATAGACACTCTTTCTCAAGAAGAGTTAAGACCCAGTAAGCTAGCTTAGTGTTTGCAACCATCAAATCCTAGTTAAAACATAAAATTAACCCAAATATCAAATACCCAACATCATTCAAACATTAAACAATCACACCCATTAATTACCCACACTAGGGTTGAGCCACAACCCTAGCTAATGGGTTTAGCTAGCCATAATAGCAACAGAGATTGAAGAAGAAGTAGATAAAATCAACATATTAATTAACTAGAATGTTAATCTACACGAATCCACGATAAAACAAGATGAAAATGCCCAAAATAGGCTAAAACTTGAGTCTCACGAGTGCTGCTGCTATCTGATGTCTAAAACTTAACCTAGATATAATAAAATATTCTATTTATACTATGCCAGAAAAACCAGACAAAAATACCCCTGCGGGGCTGGCGCGGACCGCACAGAAATGCAGCGCCGGCCGCGTAGGGGTCTTGGCCTTCGATCATTCACTTCTGAAGCTGGGGACGCGGACCGCACAAAGAGGTAGCGTGGCCGCGCAGGCTGATGGGCGCGGACCGCGCAACAATGCAGCGCGACCGCGTGGACTCCAGCGCTGATCGCGTCGAAAAGAGTGCTGACCGCGCGTGGAGACTCCTGAAATGGATGCTCTCTGAATCTCCTAGCGCGGTCGCGCAGCAAATCAGTGCGGTCCGCGCTAGGTCCTCTTGTCCCTACTTCAATGATTTTTTGACACTTGAGCAGGTTTCACTCCGTTTCGAGCCGATTTTTGACTTTCGTCATCTGTCGCTCAAACCTGCAATCAAGCGCACTTTGTAAGCACTCTGGGCCTATTTTATGACAATTTATACATAAGGCATAGGCAAGTATGGGCATAAAACGTGTTAAAATCACAGTTATCAATAGACATAGGGCCCCACTCCCTAATCTCTTTTTCCTAAGGATACACAATCCTGATTTTATTGCTTTCAATAAAGAAATAGTTTAGATTTTGTTATAATAACTCACGAAATTTTCCTAGTGAAAACTGGGGCAGAAAATTTTCATTCATTCATTTGTTTTGGTGCCTAAACAGGTTTCACCGTGAGGCATAAGGTTTGAGATGACCAAAAGAAGAAGTCTCAACCCAAATAAAGAAAAGAAGAAACAAGAAAAGAAGTTGAACTCTAAGTGCAGAAGCGGAGAAAAGATGCGGACTACCCGAGATATGATTGAAGTCACAAGCTTTGCATCTCCCGCCTTGATTTGAAGAGTCGAAGAAAAATGAACCAGTGTTTGCTGCTAATGAGCATCAAGATTCAGATCAAAGTCTGCAGGAAGAACCAGCCAAGACTCAAGATCAAGCTTAGAAGGTTGATAGATAGGAATCTTGTATCTAGTAGTTGATAGGTCTAGCTAGTTTAGCTTTTTATCTTTATTTCGGTGTAATAAGGAGCTCAGCAAGCAGAAACAGCAGCAACAGCAGTAAAATCATAGTTCCCGGTAGTCCCAGCTACCAAAACTTCCAGAACTACACTGACCCGATTCCTTTATAGCCAAGGATATGTAGGCAACCTCCGAAGTTGGGTTCGGTCAGACTTTTTTCAAATGATGCTTCCCATGGAGTTTCAAAACGGGCAAAAATCCCTCATAATTGCTCATTTTGTCTTTGCCCAAAAACCCTTCGTGTTTCCGAGCAAAGAGGGGCAGCTGTGAGCATGTGATTTTCTCTCTATACGAAACACTCCTATAAAATCCCAAGAAAATAGGTTTTCTGTTAATTATTTGCCATTTTAGGAATTTTTGTAGAATTTTATTTAATTGTTTGCATTTTTGTACATGTTTACGTTTTATTTAAATCATGAAAAATATCAAAAAATATCATGCATTTCATTTAGGATCTGTTTTTAAATTTTTAGGATTAATCAGTAATTATTTGTTTTATAAAAATTTGAAAATCCCAAAAAATAGCTCATTTTTACATCTTTTGTCTTTTAATTTTTAGTTTATTGATTTTCTCTTTTAATTTAGAATTAAGTGATGTTTATAATTTTTATAATTATATAGTTGGTTTAATTTTACAATTTAGATAATTTAGGATATTATTTTTTTAGGATCTTTTAATTAAAAAAAAGAGATAAAGAGAAAAGAAAAGGAATAAAAGAGGTTAATTGAAGAAAAGGGATTTAATTTGAGTTTGGGCCATTTTTAATACCCAAATTCGGTCCAAACCACCCAGCCCAAATACCCCCTTTACCCAGATCCAGGCCCAAAACTCACCTTATCCGGTCCGCCCCTTTTAAAACCAAAACGACATAGTTTGCCCCTGATCTCATCACGACCGTTGGATCATTATGATCCAATGGCCCGGAACTGATCCCTCGTTTTAAATATAACTGTCCTAATGCGACCAACCACCCCCCCCATTCAACCCTCACTCAGTCTCTCCCCTCTCTCAAAGAACCGAACCCTAGCCGCCCCTTTATTCCCTCGTCGCTCCGCCGTCGACCAACCGCCGGAAATCGCCCATGGCGGCGCCGGTGGTCCAAACACCCCCAAATTTATACCCTGAACACGCTTCACCTCCTTAGTCCGTATCTCCAACTCTCTTCCTTCGAATCCCTCTCA
>NW_017692828.1:0-5197 GCF_001879085.1 Nicotiana attenuata | reverse complement strand
GCCCTGAAGTGACTCATCTTTTCTACCTTTCGGTATGACTTGCTTTCTCCCTGCTTTCCTCATGACCCGGAGAGGAACATAGGGATAAGTTCCCCTCAGACCAATGAGTATGAGAAATGGAGCGTCCTGAGAGCGGATGATGAACTCTCCAGTGGGGAACCATTCGAACATCCACTGTACCTTGTCTTCTTTCAAGTTTTCAAACAATTCTACCCATCCTCGAGCATCCCCTGGCCGAGCAAACACGTCAGGCATATAGTTCATTCTATTGGGATGGTGAAAGGCTATATGATCATTCCACGGCCCTCGCGGAAGCTGTTGGCGGTATCGACCCTATTGGAGATGTTCTATGAACCAGAGTTGGAGTAATAAGTTGTAACCCTCAAAATGACTGGCCCCTCGTTGACAATTTCCAAAGCTCGGTAGATCTCCGCAACAATCATAGGCACTATGCTGAAATGTTGCCCTTCAATCTCCTCAATTAGTGTCTTGGTGACCATGGCTAGTCTGGTGTGAATCCTAGCCTTCTTCATGGGAAACACTATCATCCCCAAGAAACAGAACATGAAGACGAAAACCCTCATGTGGAAATGCCCCAATGAGGTGAGGGTGAATTCGTCTGGATAGGTGCGGTAGGACTTGCCATGACCGTACCTCTCGTACAGGTAGTCGAAGGGATTATAGGAATCCTTCAAACAAGTCAAATCTGAGTTTTTCTTCAACCCCATCATTTTGAAGAAACCTTTACCCTTGCGGTTTTCTGGCATGAGCAAACCCAGAGTCTCCCAAGGAATACCGGCTAACCCTCCTATTTCCTCGAGCAGCGGGGTCATTTCAAAGTCCCCAAATCGAAATACCGATCTATCACTGTCCCAGAATAAGGTCGCAGCCTCTATAATTTTGTTGTCCAGCTGAATTTCCAAAAGAGACGGTAAGTTTCCCAAATACTTGCGGACGAGAGTCCGGTTACTGGAATGAAGGTCTTCCCACCATCTTAGCAACCTCGGGTGAACATTGGTTACCATGCTGAATCTGGGGACTTCGTGCCTCATTTTCTGCAAAACAAAGCGTTAGTCCCTTACCCCCACCAAACTCGACTATTTAAATCAATAATTGGCATAAACAGCATTTAGTTCTCCAAATAAATGCACAGAGTATGGTGTTTTCCGTTTGGGTCCCAGGGGAAACCAGTGGACTTTGGATAAGGCTATCCTAAAGAGTCATTATATGGACAACATAACTGACTTGACTAGGTTTGATAGTGATGCATGATCAGTAAAACAGGATAAGGTTTCTATGGGGTGCTAGACCGGTACCCTTGAGCGAACAACTCAAGAGGGAAAGGCACGAAACCGTCGACTGCACCGTTGATCGACTAGTTTTACCGCAAATATGCCTTTGCCAAAATTTAGGGGGTAATAATATCGGAAGAGCGCAACCACTCATCAAGCATTGCTATGGTATTTGTTTGGCACGAGTGGAATATGATGTTGAAGATGCAATTACAAAAAATGAAACAGATTGTCACGTATTTTCACGTTCATAATGGTTACGATAATTGCTCGAAAATTAAAACGGTATTGAAAGGAAGCAGTAAATGAAAGCGTTAATGAAAAAGGAAACGAAAAGACAAGTCAGTTTCGAATAAAGGCATTAAACAAAACAATAAAAGAAAACAATAAAGTCACATACAACATGAAGTGGTAAAAGCCTAAAGAAATCCCCAGCAGAGTCGCCATGCTGTCGATGCCCCCTTTTTCTCGCGAAATCGGGTTTACGATATTCGGGAAGACAACTCTATTCCCGTTTGGGAATTGGGTTTTTGGAATTGAAGAGTCGCCACCTAATGATTGAGTGCATTGGGACACTAAGAAGGGTTTTTGAGTTGGAAAACCAGAGTTCGGGTAAGGGCTAGAAATTATCTCAAGGGGAAGGTGTTAGGCACCCCTCAAGATCCACTAGTGTGGTTCCCGGCCATGCTATCTTGTGACTTTAAATGTAAATAGATACATAAAGGATTTTACACATAAGGGTTGCAAATAAATACGTGACAAATATGTAGAGATCAAGGTCTATATGATCTATAATTTGTTTAAAAGGGGGGACTAAACACAGAAAATTAATCAATACATTAAATAAACAAAAAAGAACAATTTGGAAGAAAAGGCATAACGCAGTAAAATTAAGCAGGAGTTTTGAGTAGTTGAAAAGACAGGATTTTATTGATATTAAAAAAAGTTGTATAAGAAAAGGGGTCCTAGGTTTGTAAATCACATGGATCATCCACACAACACCGTTAGTCAATTGTACGCATAGTGTTATCGTGTGATCATCATCTCCATGTCTATCCTTGCCACCCCGTTAAGGTATTAAGCGCGAAATAGTCTCGTTTACTTATTGCATGCTATTACCCGTCCCACCTATCAGTCGTGGAGGCTTTTAGGACTACTAATCCTAAAGGGAGTAAGCTTGTCTTTTCAGAGGTTTAAAAAAGGTTAAAATGCTAAGGCGTCAAGCAAAACACATAAAGCAGTTATGGGAGCACAAAACAATTAAGGCTCATATAAACCTCCCTTAATCACAGAAAATCGTGTAGTTTAGCATGTCTTACATGCACTGATTAGGTCAAAATTATGCTTAACGTTAGGCAGGCTGGTTCATTACATATTTTTAGGCAAGAAGTTCGCATTAGGCTCGCCTGGCTGCAACTTATCGAAGACCAGTGCAATTAATTAACTACATACTTGTTTGCCTACATGATGGCCTATAGGCATGGTATCTACTGGTTTTAGGAATAAAGAAATAAACTGATTAAGAAAGTTGCCAGTTTTATTAGAATGATGCGAGTTCTGTATTTAGTGCTAAACATAAAACGAGTGATTCAGATTTGATTGATCATTTCTATAGGCATGCTTTCTAGCATCGTTAATTAAACACTTTTTATAGGCGTATCGAAGCGCAGAAATACTGTAAACATGGTATCTAAGTACTGTTAGTTTTTAATCCTATAAATAAGTTTGCCTAGTGAAAATTGCATGCGTAGAGTCTGGATTTCTTGTTACTTATAGGCGTGTATCAATATGGAGATGCAAAATTCCTATAGACATGGTATCTATATGGATGCATAAACCTATAGACATGATGTGTATGTGGATGCATAAACCTATAGACGTGGTATCTATGTGGATGCATAAACCTATAGACATGGTATCTACGTTTGATAAGCAAATGCGCAAAGCTGTAGGCAAGATACATGAGTACAGAAGTGGGGTAATTCCCTATGAGCATGATATCTACCCCTTTGCATGCATGGTTACCCTTCCCTTTTCACTAATCACCCCAGAGGTTATTACAAAATTTTATTACAGACCAAGATGAATCAAAAACTGGAAATAAAATTACAATCAGAACTCTTAAGCTGCATCCAAGGAACCTAATTCAAACCCAAGGTCTAACAATATGATATGAGCCAACTGCCATGATCAGGTTCCAAAGCCTTTCTCTTATTTGGAGTGTGTCAAAGTTCCAAGGAATTTCAAGAACTCCAGGCAATGCTCACACCCAGATATCAGAACTGAATGGAAGTGCAGTGTGGAAGGGCCAGCCCTCCAATGTCTAAGTTCAGAGGGAGCTCAAGGTCCCAAGGCAAGGCTCATTGGAGGGGGGCAGAACTTAGAGTTTATGAACAAGTGTAAGTGCATTAGAGGGATATAAGGGATGCCAAGGCAAGCTGGTGGTCATGCCCAGCAACATAAAATGCTGGCACACCCCTGACCAACCCACTAGCCAAACATTGGAAAGTTAGGATCTATTGAAGGTCAGATTCAACTCTGGACAGCAATTTGGATGCTGCCAGGCCAAACCTTAACTTAAACACACATAAGGGAATAGGGATGGAAAACTAATAGAGCTTAGGACCCAAAGGGTCCAGTTTACATCCATGGACAATAACTTTGTATATTGCCATGTTTTTTAAACAATAGCTCAAACACATAGGGGGACATGGGGAATGGGACTCATTGCAAGACATAAGCAAGATATAAGCACATTATACAAAGGTTAAATTCTACAGGCAGTAAAGTAAGCATGGTCACGAGAATTGGTAAGTAAACACAATAGAGTTGATGTTGGAATTAAAACTAGGACATACCAGTTTCAGAAAGAGACAAGCAAAAGAAGCAGAAGTCTTGCAAATAGGCCACAATCAGAGAAAAACAAACTCGAGTGTTTGTGAAAAATTCTAAGTGTATTTGAGAGTATTCAGTGAAAGTGATCAGAATTGATCGTGTGTTGAAAGTGTAGAAGGGCATCCCCTTTTATAGCGTAGAGAAACAAGTAAGAAAGGTAAGAAAACCTTTTAAAAATCAGTCACAAATATTTTTCTTTCAGTCAACAGATTTAATTTCAAACGGGAGAATGTAATTAAGAAAAGGGAATTTCAGTAAAATCATTCACAGCAGCATAAGAGGGGAAAATACATAAGGTTTATTTAAGGACAAAATTCAACGGTACTTGATTTGTTGAGAAAAGGAAAGGGAATCAATCAGACAACTAATAAAAATCAAAGTAAACAGGTTTAATTCGAATGGACCCAGTCAGGAATAGGTAGAGGAGGGCTCAAACAAAGAAAATCAGTGGCAATCAGTCGAGACCCCATCAAAGGAGTCCAAGATCAATCATGTAGCTGTCAAAACCTTTTTGAAAGAAGAGTTCTTATATATGAAACTCAAAATCATGCGAATCAAGAAGAGAAAGTCAAATTATTTAGAACATAGTTCAATCGAGGAGAAGTTCAGAATCATAAGCAAAGAGATACATGTTCAATTTGCAGACTCCTAGTGAGTCTGAGAGTTCAGGGTTCCCAAGTGGAGCCTTAACTCGAACACAAAAATCCACATCGTCAAAGGAAACCCCAAAACCCTAGGGTTTCAAAATTGAATCAGACATGAAGTGGGAAAGCAGGTTGTTTGTTTTTCAGAGCCTCAACAAAACAGTCATGACAGCATGCTTGAACAACAAAGGAAAGAAAAAATCACGAAGAACATATACGAGAAACTCAGAACATAAACGAGTTCAGAAAGAAAGAGACAGTGCAAACTTAAGCACTTGCAGATGAAGCATGTAGGAGCATGAGCATAGTCAAAAATAACTTGAACGGTAGGCACATATACCAGAAGAGTAATGAAAACATAGCAGA
>NW_017692827.1:0-5201 GCF_001879085.1 Nicotiana attenuata | reverse complement strand
TCTTATACAACTCATCCTTCATTTTTCCTAGCTTTTCTTCTAAGATGTGATGTGTGTGATCAGCTTTCTTCTTACCTGTTCCTAATTTTAGTTTTAAATTTTCAGACCTAAGTTCTAGGACACTGGTGTCAAGTTTAAGAACCTGGTTCTTTAAATCAGCATTTTTACTGTCACTCTCATTAGCCTTAGATTCTAGATTTTTGCACTTGGTTTTTAAGAACATACACTCCCTAGACAGTTCTTCCTTCTCATTGTTAATTATTTCAAACTCATCAATGAAATCCAGCATTAGTTCAGATAGCCTTTCTTTAGACAGAAATTTAATCTTGTCTTTGAGATGAAGGACACTTACCTCTTGTTCATCATCTGATTCTCCGACGGCCATAAGTGCTTGTTCATCTCCAGCTTCATCTTCTGAATCCTCATCTAATGTTTCTCCCCAAGCAGCAACCATAGCCTTTGTTGATCCTTTGTTTCTTTTGGGTTGAACCTGTTCCTTCTTCCTGTTCCTTCGTTCAACCCTTTCCTTCTTCTATTCAATTTCCCACTGAGGACAGTTCTTGATCATGTGATCAGTCTTGCCACATTTGTAACAACCCTCGTTGGTCTGTTTCTTAGGAGCCCTTGGTTTGTTGAAGGTTGTACCTCTTGAAGTACCCTTTCCTCTCATTAGGTACCTTTTGAAATCCCTTGTGATCATGACCATTTCCTCATCCTCCAAATCTACACCTTCAGCTATTCTGAGAGTCAGACTCCTCTCCTTCTTGGGTGCTTCCATTTTCATGGTTTGCCTTCTCAGTTCATAGGCAGTGAGGTTTCCAATCTGTTCATCCAACTTGAGAGTAGCAATGTTCTTTGATTTCCTGAATAATAGTGATTTTGCTTTCCCAAGTCACTGGTAAGACCCTTGTCAAGATTTTCTCAACCTTCTCTTCTTCAAGGATAATTCTCCCAAGAGATTTAAGTTCATTTGTTAGTGTTGTGAACCTTGTGTACATCTCCTGGATAGTTTCTCCTTTCTTCATAGTGAAATTCTCATATTGAGAGTATAGCAGTGTTCCTCTTGATCTCTTTACTTGAGGAATTCCTTCATGAGCCACTTGTAAAGTGTCCCATATCTCCTTAGCAGTGGTACATCTTTGAATCCTGCTGTACTCGTCTGGACCTAGTCCACACACAAGCCATTTCTCTGCTTTGGCATTCTTCTCCCATTTCTTCAAGTCTTCAGTAGTGCAGTCAGCTCTTGTCTTTGGCATATCCACTCCTTCAGCATTCTTCTTTGTAGTCGCCAGGGGACCATCAGTGACTATGTCCCAGAGTTCATAGTATTCTCCTATGATATGATCTCTCATCCTGTGCTTCCACCAAGAATAGTACTGACCATTAAAGAGTGGAGGTCTAGCAGTGGATTGCCCTTCCCAGTTTCCAGGTGGTGCACTCATCTTGATCTTTTCCTAAGGTGTTAACCTCTTCAAGGATAACCTGCTCTGATACCAATTGATGTTTTATACTTCAATACCACACAAGGGGGGGGGGGAGATTTGTGCGGTACCCAATTTTTGCTTAATTAAACTATAGAAGAACCTGGTTCTTCTATGCGTTCCAACTACTACTATTTGCGTAATAATGAGTACAGAAAATAAAGAACACAGATATTTTTACGTGGAAAACACCTGGCTCAAAAGGTGGAAAAACCACGACCTACTACTCAGTAGGATTTTCCCAAACTTCCACTAAAATCACTGAGCCAAAACAGCATTTACAAAGCTCTTTGTAAACCTAAGGATTAGCTCTAATCCCGTTGTAGCACACAGCCTCTACTGTTGCGACAACTTCAAGTTAACACTAACTTGAAACTCTAAGTACCTAATACAGTTGCTTCTATGAAAGCTGAAAGGTACAAAGTAAAATCACCTACTACAATTGAACTAGAATAAAAGATAGACACATGGAACTGGTTCTTCTATCTCGTTCAAGTAGCTTCAGGATTGCACACTCGAATCACATATAATTGCTTGCAAAATCGCCTTGCTCTTTTGCTCTCAATTTAAGTTTAACTTCTGCCTATACGCGTTGCCTGTAAAAGAGAACAACACTAATATTTAATGGTTTAGTAATCAGAGTTTGATTGGAATTCAATTACTACTCTTCTATCGTAGAAGAGTTTGATCTCAAACTCTAACACTGTCTTCTTCCTAAACCGTGTTCTCTTCATGTAAGGAGTCAATTACTACTCTTCTATTGTAGAAGAGTTCATAGTGATCTCAAACTCTAACACTATCTTCTTCCTAAACTGTGTTCTCTTCATGTAAGGAGTCTTTCTCTCTTTATCCAATATGCAACCTTTTCGATCAGATCAGGAGATATTGCTTCATGATCAGTTAGATTTATCTCCTTCGCGTGCATCTCACATGTATAGGTTGATCATGACCGTGATTCACAAGATGGACCAGATCCATGGCTGAGTTCTTTTGTCAATCTTCAAAACTTCACCTGTTCTTGGGCCAACAAATTCCCCCTTTTTGATGATGACAAACTCTGTGCTTTTTACTTACTTGGATCCTGTAAGAACTCAACTTAACCATCATGACAAAGATTAGAAAATTCACTTATCATCAAGGACCAGGTTAATTAGGTTATAAACATCACTTATTCAGAATGTGTAAAGCACAATATCTCTTCCCCCTTTTGGAATCATCGAAAAGTTTCATACAAAGTGTGAGTCCTAGATTTTAATAAGTACTTATGGCCACTAGGGCAACTGCAAGTGCAATCATGGATTAATCATCAGTAATCAAGCAAACATATTTAAACTTTCAAGGAAAGATTAACATAGAACAAGACCAAAAACAGTAGATATCATTGGTAGAGAATATGTTGCTACCACAATCCACAACCAGAAAGAAAAAACATTTAAAATATGAGCAAAAAGATAGAAAAATCCCTACTCCAGGTCACTGAAGGTACTAAACAGGTTCAGGAGACAAAAGCTAGAATTCCTAAGGCTTGTGGGAGCTAGAGGGTAGGTTTTGGGCTTTGAGAAGATTCAACATATTATGAAGAATCCCATCATTCCTCTCCTTTTCCTTGGTAAGCTCAGTTCTGAGAGCATCCCTCTCAGATTCCACCTCTGCCATACGAGCCTTGAGCCTAGCTATCTCAGCATCCTTGGCTTCACATACCTGAACAAGAGCCCTGACTTTACTGTTGATAGGAGTCTTCTTGGATGAACCAGGTTCATTTGGGATGGCACTGACTAAGCAGTCACAAGCAATCAAAGTGCTAATGCCAAAGTGATCCTTGCTTGAGGCCATTTCCCATTTCTTCAGAGGCACATTGTACCTATCCTGAATTGTAGTCAGAATAAAGCCATAGGGAGTAGCATGAGCCTTGGAGCCATTGATGACCCTGTCCAGTAGCTTGATGATGAGTGCAGGCCAATTAATTTGCATTCCTCTTTCCAGGCACTCCATCAGCACTAAGTCCATATAATTTGCAATATGCCTTCTCTCCTGCCTGGGCAGTAGGCATTTGTTGACAAACTCAAAGATGACTTTGTGCTGTGGCCTCATTTCACTCTTCTGAACAGCCCTAGCCTCATTTACATTTTCAGCATCACTGAACCTCCTGGTTATTTCAAGGGCAGTAGGAAGGGAGTCTAGACAAGGCCACCTTTGCCTTGTATAGTCATCAAAACCTTCAGAGGGTATGCCAAGGATCTCTCCCATTTTGCTGCATCAAAGGTCACTTGAACTCCTTTCACCAGGCTGCTAAACATGCCATCCTTAACCTCTGCATTTGCTATGAACGCAATGATTTCATTCCTGGCTAGTCTTCCATCCATCTGAAGGACCATGTCCTTCCACACCTGAGCAGCCAAGGAATCTACCAGTCTTATCATTCCTGGTTCCACCAGGTCTTTCAGCAATCTACCTTTCAAAATTTTTCTTTTGCCAAACATAGCAAGCTTGTTTTGATCACTATCAGACTCATCTTCTTCTTCTTCTCCACTCCACTCCTCATCTTCAGAGATTCTTGTTTGTTTACTTTTCACTGAAGACCTTGTCCTCTTGGCTAATGAAGGTTCAGCAGCTGTAGACACAGAAAAAGACTTCTTGTAAGAAGTCTTTGGCTTTTTGGTCATGGGGGTCTGGACCTCCTCTGTTGTAACCATTTCTTGATGGACCCGTTCCATCTCCTCAACTTCAATAGCCTCTGAGGACTCTGCAACCATCCCTTTTCCTTTATCCATTCTTTTCTTCTTACTTTCACCTAAGGCTATTTGTAGATTAGCCTCACTCTATTTCACCTTACTTCTTGTGGCTCTTCCCTTTGGCAAAGGAGTGTTAGTAGGTGTTGGGGATGAAGCCTTTCTTTTCTTAGAAGGTTTAGGAGCACTAGGGACTTTTGATGTGGTGGTTCTTCTTTTCTTTGGGTCATAACTCTGCCCCAACCTTTTTCAAAAGGTTTGCTAGGGTCTCTTCAACTGATGAACCAGGTTCATCTCTCTGTGAACTTAAGTTAACCAACCCTTCAGCGGCTTCACCAGAACCACTTCCCCCTGACTTCTTGCCACTCTCTTCTACATGTTCTTGTTCAATCCTACAGATAGCAGGCACAACCAAACCAGCAGTGGGTGAATGATCAACCACCTTTTCCATTTTCCCTCTCTTCACCATATGCACCCTCTCTCTCTTTTTCTTGTTCAGATTTCTTTTTACCTCCACTCCTTCGTAACTCAGGTAATTCTACATCCCTAATAGGCCCAACCAGAATAAACCTAGTTTCTAGATTTTCAGACAAAGCAGAACTTACCTTGGAAGGGGATTTTTGAGACTTTTCAGAGCAGAAGACCCATGTCCTTCTCCCTCACTAGCAGATTTGTATGACTCAGAATTAGAGTTGGAGTCAGAGTCTTAGACCTGGCTTGCCTTGAATTTCTCATTTAATTTTCTTTTGAGAGCCCCTGATGCTACTGTTTTTCGAGCAAGCATTTTCACCCTCCTCCGCATGGGTTTGGGAGATGTACTGGGTGGCGGAGGATTAGATGAATCAGATGGAGTGGGCTGTGGAGGAGTTCCAGGATTGTCTTGTTGGTTTGTCATGATCGTTGGTTTCTTGAGAGAATTGGTGAGTTAGAATTTTGGAGAAGAAAGCAAATGAAAGTGAAGAGGGATTTTTGACGGTTTAGAATTATGGAG
>NW_017692826.1:0-5201 GCF_001879085.1 Nicotiana attenuata | reverse complement strand
AATGGAAGAGATAAAGTCTTGGGCCAAGTCTTCAATTCTCTACCCAGGCCCTAAACCTTTTTCCCTTTGCACCCAAAACCACCCGTCTTCCACGCCCTAAATTACCCCAGACCCGGCCCAAATCGTTCCCAAACCCAACCCATCTCAAACAAATACACAGACGGATAGATGCAGAGACCCAAAGCTCAAAATCCCTAAACCCACGCGATTGTTCTTCTTCTCCAAAGAATCACTCGAACCCAGCCCCCATCTCAGCCCAAATCCATGGCGAGTGAGCATCAAACCTCTCCTCACGCGTTCCTCTTCTCCTCGTCACCACAATGTAACGGTTTCTGATGAATAGAAGATTCGCTTCAGATATTTTTTTGCGCGTCATTTAGCTCCTGATCGATTGGATGGACAAATGGGGGTTGTGGATGGATGAAAATCGATCCTCGCCCACCATCTGTCCCAAAAATCGTTCATAGAAGGAGATTTGCAGAGATTTTCGGGTGTTTGTGGAAGGTTCGAGAAAAATCAAGAGGGTCTATATTAGGTGAGCTTTTCTCTTCTGGGAAGGGGACTGATTTTTGGGAGGAATTTTTTTTTTTTTTGGGGGAGATATTTTAGGTTTTCAGAAATTGAAGAGAAGAATTAGGGTTCGAAATATTATTTTGTTCTTTTTCCTTTTTGTCCGAGAGCAAAAAAATATAAAAAAATATATATTGAGTGTTCTATGGTATTTCATTTTGATGTCGATTATTGTCTAAAATGTCAAAGTTCTATAGAGTCAATCTTTTGATTTCGATTCTGGATTTTTGGGTAAAAAATGGAAGTTGTTTGAGAAGCTCGAATCTGTTGCTGCTCGAAGATTGATTTTCAGCTGCTGTTTGTTCTGTTCGATCTGAGTTCTGAGCTAGTTCAGTGTTTCAATTTCAGGTTCTTTGACTGACTCTTCCTCTTATTTTACTCTTTGGTGTTATTAAAGTGGGAGGAGGGCTTAGGATAAGCAAGTAAGATTGTTTTGAATTCCTGAAATGTTGAAGTTCAAGTGTTAATAAAAGCTTATTGTTGGTTTGGGTTGACGACGAGTCTGAATGAATCCTCCCTGATGTGCAAATATGTGCTAGTTTTTTGTTGTGTTTGAGTTCAAATATCATACGATCCTGGATCTGTCTGATTTCGACGGGCTTGATTGAGGTCAGATTTGGTTTATGAGTTAGTGGTTTACTAAAGCATGTCAATGTCACTGCTGAGAGAAGCTCGATTAGTTCCTTTGATGTTTTTGCAAAGTTTTCTTGCTCGGGTTGTCTGATTTGTGTTGGTATGAGCAGCATATGCATATCTTTAGGCTTAAATGAATCAAATCCATGTTATTTCGCAGTTGTAGGTCTGCTCTTGCTTGCAGAAAGTTGAACGTTGATTCATGTTCGAGCTCAGTCTAAAATGACGTCTGAAATGTTGTTCACCTTTCTCCTGATTCGAGTTACCTTTTGTGTCTGGTTGTATTCGTCTGTTGGACTATTCTGCTGAAAATTTGCTTTGTTTTGCACTGTTGGGGCAGCATATTTAAACAATTTTGAGCGTAAATTTTGCATTGATTTGGTCTGCAGCAGTTTTGAAGTACTAGGCAATTTATGTGTATAATTGAAGTTTTGTTCGACTTCGTGAGCGTTTTATTACTCTTCTCTGTTTGTGATCCTTTTTGAAAATGAAAGGTTATTTCCTTTAATCTGTCTTGTTGCAATTCAACATTAGCATTTCCATCACTAAAAATCTCAGAAGCCTGAATTGCAAAGTACATGTCCCTGAGGCTCACAATCATCCTTTAATTGCATCTTTTGGTATTTTGAGAACTTCTGCTGTTGGATTGGTGTTTGGAATTCTGTTTTGAGTTTAATCCCTGGCCTAATAGTTGTTGTTCAGTAAGTAAGGCTTTAAGGAGTTAAAGTGAAGTAAAGAGGTTTTTCTTTTCTCGATGTTCTAGTTATTTTAGATGAATAGGAAGCATTTAAGGTCTTATATTTAGCTTTTATTTCACTCTTTCATGCTGTGTTGGAGTACTAGGAAGTGTAAATGTTGGAATTTTTATTTTTATGCTATGAAATGAGTACAGTGGTTGCCAATTGATTTTGCTTATAGTCAAGTGTGGGAGTGAGTTATCTTTCAAAGGGGCCAACTTCCATGTGTAGTCATCCTAATTTTTAGCATTGGATGTTGAGCGTGTATGTGAAAAACTGATGAATTAGCTCACCTTGAATTCAATAACAGAGTCACGTAGTTAACAGTCAAGAATTTGTTGCTTCACCCTCTTATTTTCGTCTTCTCGTTATAATAAGATTTAGCAGAGATCCATTTACTCTACTATAGACTTGTCCCAAGAAGTTCCTGTTAAAAATCCGTAAAAGGGCGCATAATTCATTTGACTTTTAATTACCTAGTTTATTTGTAGTTTTCGTTCATCAGATAACGCTTATAATTTGTTATCGTAATTATGTACGTTCGCGTAACATGATTATGATTTTCAAAATAAACCGGAGTATGCGTTCGCGCAACTTCGATCAAATTTTCTTAATAATAAAAATGGGATATCATAGGCTTCTAATTAATTTAGTTCATATAGTCCGAGGTTTGCCTTCCAATGTGAATCATATATGGCCCTTGTTTTAATTTCTTATGGATTAGATACAAATGATTAATACTTCGTAGAATATCCTTTAAGGCCGTTTAATATACCAAGTGTGGTTGCGTATACGTTCGCGTAGCACAACTACATTTCTAAAAGCAAAACCGGAGTATGCGTTCGTGCAACTTCGGCCCAAACACTCTTAATAATAATTAAGCGTTATTAATTGTGGACACGTTCGCGTGACATGATTTTTGACGCACCAAACAGGCGGGTATACGTACGCGTAACCCGTCTCAAGATAATTTTTTTTTAATTAAAAGCGGTGAAAGAAGCAAAAGCATATAGGTTCTAAAATCAGTAATTAAATATTTGATTAAGCCAAGTATGATCAAAGCGACCGTGCTAGAACCACGGAGCTCGGGAGTGCCTAACACCTTCTCCCGGGTTAACAGAATTCCTTACCCGGATTTCTGGTTTGCAGATTGTATACAGAGTCATTCTTTTCCTCGATTCGGGATTAAAACCGGTGACTTGTGACACCATAAATCTCCCAAGTGGCGACTCTGATTTTTAAAAATAAATCCCGTTTCGATTGTCACTTCAAGTTGGAAATAACTCCCTTTACTTATACCCTCTTTCGGGGGTGTAGTAGGAAAAAGGAGGTGTGACAGGTATTGCTCCGAGTATCGCCTATGAAGGGCGTGATGAGATTTGGGAAGAAGGGCAAGCTTAGCCCTAGGTACATTGGTCCGTTTGAGATTCTTGATCGAGCGGGAGAGGTGGCTTATAGACTCGCATTGCCGCCTAGCATATTAGCCGTGCATCGAGTTATTCATATATCCATGCTTCGGAGGTATCACGGCGATCCCGCCCACGTGTTAGATTTCAGCACTGTCCAGTTGGACAAGGACTTGTCCTATAAGGAGGAGCCGGTAGCTATTCTAGACCGGCAGGTTCGTCAGTCGAGATCCAAGAGTTCTCCTTCTATTCGTGTCCAATGGAGAGGTCAGCCTCCTGAGGCATCGACCTGGGAGTCCGAGTCTATATGCGGAGCCCTTATCCTCACCTTTTTCCCGACTCAGGTACTTCTTTCTTTTGTCCGTTCGAGGACGAACGATTGTTTTAGTGGTGGAGGATGTGACGACCCAAAGGGGTCATCACTTGTTTTCTTACCGTCTTGTACTTCCAAGGCATTGAAAACCTCATCTAGGGTTGCCTTGATGTGCGTGCGCAGTCCGGGCGCGTAGCCGGAAAGCTTAAATATGAATTCTGTGAGAAAAATGCTAATTTTTGATATTAAATTGAATAAATTTGACTTCGATCAACATTTTGGGTAAACGGACCTGGACCCGTGATTTGACGGACCCGGAGGGTTCGTAGGAAAATATGGGACTTGGGCGTATGCCCGGAATCGAATTCCGAGGTCCCAAGTCCGAGAAATGAATTTTTGTGTGAAATTATTTTCTGGAAATAACTAAGGAAATTGAAAATGAAATATGATTAGAAGACTATGGTATCGGGCCTGTATTTAGGTTCCGGCGCCCGGTACTAGTCTTATATATGATTTAAGCACTTTCTGTAAAGTTTGGTTGAAAACGGACGTCGTTTGACGTGTTTCGGACTTAAAATGGGAATTTGATATTTTATGAAAATTTGGAAGAAATCATGAGTTTTGAGGCTTGATTCGATGTATATGATGTTATTTTGGCGATTTGATCGCACGGATAAGTCCGTAGCATGTTTTTGAGGTTGTGTGCATATTTGGTTTGGAGTCTCGAGGGCTCAGGTGAGTTTTGGATAGGTTTCGGATTGCATTTTTGAACTTGAAAAAAATCTGGTATGATGTCTTCTGTGAAATTCGCATTTGCGAAGATGAGCCTCGCAATTGCGAGCTCGCAAATGCGAGCTATGTACCGCAATTGCGAAGCCTTGGGTCTGGGCATATGATCGCAAATGCGATCCAATTTCTCGCAAATGCGAACGAGGGATTTCGGGCACTGATCGCAAATGCGATCCCTGTGCTCGCAAATGCGAAATTAGGCTGATTGCAAATGCGATCTTTATGTTCGCAAATGCGAAATCTGGCAAAATAGCAAGGGTTCGCAAATGCGAACCCAGCTTCGCATTTCCCACATTTGGTCGGGGTTCGCAATTGCGAACCCCAGTTCGCAATTGCGATATCTGAGACCCAGCAATTTCATACTTAGTCGAATTTCCACCATTTTTCACCATCCTTTCAAGACCCAAACCCCATAGGCGATTTTTTAAGGACAAAACTTCTTCCAAATCATTTGTAAGTCGATTTTTACTTAATTCCTTCAATCATTTACATCATTTAACATGTTTTCCACTTAAAATCAATGAATTTCATGGGTGAAATTCGGGGTTTGGGGGTAGAACCTAGGTTTTTCTAAAATTGGGGATTTGGACCTCAATTTGAGGTCCGATTTCAAAACAAATCATATATTTGGGTTCGTGGGGGAATGGATAACCGGATTTTGGTTCGAACCTCGGGTTTTGACCATGTTGGCCTGAGGGGCGTTTTGGTTGTTTTGGTCATTTTACCTAAATTTGCGTCTTAGCTGTAAATTAA
>NW_017692825.1:0-5202 GCF_001879085.1 Nicotiana attenuata | reverse complement strand
ATTTTGTACGGTGGAATAGATATTGGCTGCGTATGTGGCAATACATCAATCTCGAAATCAACCTCCCTATCTGGCGGAATCCCTGGAAGCTCGTCCGGAAACACATCAAGAAACACATTCACGACTGGCACGGACTCGGGGGTAGACACTTCTGAAGTGGTGTCCGTCACCCGGAGCAAATGATAGATACATCCCTTCTTAATCATCTTCGAAGCCTTAAGGTAGGAAATAAACCTACCCTTCGGCACCCTACTATTCCCCTTCCACACAATAACCGGCTCATTAGGGAACTCGAGTCTCATGACTCTCGTTCGGCAGTCAAGTTTAGAAAAGCACGAATAAAGCCAGTCCATACCCATAATCACATCAAAATCCACCATTCCAAGCTCGATAAGATCGGCCGTGGTAACATGACCACATACCGTGACAACACAATTCCTATAAACTCCGAGGCTATGATAGAATCACCAACCGGAGTCGATACGGAGAACGGCTCATGAAGTTGTTCGGGTTCTATCCCAAAACTTGAAGCAATGAATGGGGTGACATAAGACAAAGAGGACCCCGGATCAATAAGAGCATAACAATCAATAGCCTGAACGGACAAGATACCTGTAACCACATATGGAGAAGCCTCTGCGCTCTGGCGACCACTCAAAGCATAAAACCAACTGGGTCCACCTCTACCACGAGCTCCACCCCTAACTGCACCATGTCCTGCTGGGGCTGGAGGATGCTCAGATGATGTGGCGACTGAAGAACCGGATGACTGAGCGAACCCCCTATCCATGACCTGACTGGGCGCACGACAGTCCCGCTGGATATGACCTCTCACCCCGCATCTAAAACACACCGGGATATCCAAATAACAAGTCTCTATATGGAATCTCCCACACTTGGGGATGAAGCCCTCCCCTGCTGCTATGATCTCCCTCCCGAACGACCGGACTGATGGGATCTCCTACTGTCTGAACCTGGTCTCATGTGGCTGCTATGCGGATGACTGTGTACAGATGGTGGTGCACTCGCTGAGGACTGAGCAATTGACTGGGATGGCCCTGATGGCCCTCTCCCCTGAACTGGTCTCCCTGAGTGACCTGCTGATCGGGCCCTGCTGCTACTCTCCCTTTGCGCCCGTATCTTCAACTTCTAGCCTCTGTGGCCTGAGCGAATCCCACAATCTTCCCATAATTCATATCCGAGTGTAAGGCCGCTGTAGCAGCCTCATTTACCACTAAGGGACTAAGGCCCTGAACGAATCGCCGAACTCGGGCATCCATGGTCGACACTAACTGAGGAGCATACTTGGACAATCTCAAAAACTCCATGTGGTACTCCCAAACACTCATACTGCCCTGCTTGAGGACCTCAAACTCAGTGGCATGGGCAGCCACCGTCTCGGCAGGCAAAAAATGGTCCATAAATGCATCTACAAACTCATCCCATCTAGCCGGAGGTCTTCCCTCCACACGGGAATCCTCCCACATCTCGAACCACGAATACGCTGCTCCCCTCAACCTATATGAAGCCAATTCAACTCCCTCCGTCTCTGAAGCCTTCATCACTCGAACGGTCTTGTACATTTCATCAAGGAAATCTTGCGGGTCGGCCTCTGGGTCTGTGCCTGAGAACTCTGGAGGGGCTAACTGCAGAAACCGGTTGACTCTGGAATTGGCGGAATCTCCCTGTCCGCTGGAGAATGTGGGGGCATCATGAGATCTCTGGGCCTGAGCGGCCACTAACTGGGTCAACATACGGATGGCTCCTCTAAGGTCCCCATCAAGAACCCCGGGACCGGAAGCTGGAATCGCATCAGAATCAGGAATATCGGCGGGAGGGATGGTAGCACCCTCTGCCGCATCAGGAACAGGAAAACATTGGTCTGGAATAGACGGGCCAGGTAGATTCAAAACGGGGGAGTCACTCTCACCCACGACATCAGGTACATGATTCATAGCCTCACTCGGGGTCGCATTGGCCCCAAGGCCGAGTCTAGCTCTCTTCTTGGGTGCCATTACTGAAAATTTCAGAACAGAGCACGAGTTAGACATAGATACTTCCACTTTTCACTTCACCGCACGATATAGAATAACAAAGAAGAGGGTAATTTCCTAAATGTCCATGTAGCCCCCTACTTATAGATGTGGTCGACAACACACCGGTAAGAAGGGCTCTACTAGACACGGCTCTGAGACATCCTAGGACTCTTTTAAAACCTTAGGCTCTGATACCAAGTTTGTGAAGCCCCAAAACCGAGGGACATGACCGGCGCTCGACCGGGTAGCCCCAGTCAAGCGGGCCTGGGTGCCTTTCCTTCCCCACGTGTTACCCCGTGTTCTCATTACTCATTAATCAAGGAAATAACCATTTACAATTAAAACACCTTTTTACAAAATATACATATTTAGCGTGGTAACTTACATCGCCCAACGTACAAAATACATATTTACATAAGTTCACAACCCACATTTCCTGCCTACGGAGCCTCTAAGGATACAAAAGGATGATACAGTACTTGCCGGTCACAAGGCTCTGACTATTCCTTACAAAAATACCAAAACAGGTCTTCCGGAAAAAAAGCGGCATGAGCCACGCAGGGCCCCGAGAGAAAAGGGGCTCACCAATTCAGCTGACGGGAAGTGAAGGGGAGCTACGGCAGGTGGACTGGAGTACCTGCTACGGATCCACCTACAGTCATAACACGAATGTAGCGACCACGGCAAAAGGGACGTCAGTACATTTGAATTGTAATGGTATGTATGAACAAACTTTGCCCCAAATAAACTCAAATCATACACAAGTAACGATCAGTAATAGAATCAACAGTCAAATACACACGAAAGGAACAATCAAGCCAAACAAGTTTACAATCTCTCCTTTTCCCCCTTCAACATTACCACATCAATAATTTCACAATTTTCTCATATTTTCATTTCAATAGTGATTTCGATCACTTTCCACCCTTATTACCTCGGCCACCCTTATCACCACAACCCACAGCTTATTGCTTCGTGTTGCGGGACGCAACCCGATCCCACCGAAAAATCACAATTCACAAACAACACAACAACAACAACAACAACAACAACACTTCACAAAGAACAACAACAACAATTCTCAAGAATTACAACAACAATTCTCAAGGAATAACAACAACAATTCACAAAGAATTATCATACCCAACAATACCATTTCCATCATATTCAACAACTCATTTGCATTATATGTCACAACAATAATTGCCCACAACAAGCCATATATGTTATTACCACAGTTGTTCCAACTGCATCATTTACGATTTCCTTCCATCAATTGTTTCTCAGCTCTTACCACATAACACTTTGACAATCAACCATTTGGTTTATTGCCAATTACTTACACCAATATATCAGGAGACTTAACCATGAACACTTAAATCATACTAATCACAAGAAGTTCACACATAATCCACGTAGATATCACATACAAAATATTCGTACACCAAACAAGGTGATTTTACAAAGGTCAAAGTTAGCCATACATACCTGGAGCCGAATTCCCATTTTAACTTCTATTTTCAATTCACCAAATAGTCTAGCAATGTCAATCTAGTGCACAAGTTAACACATATGACTTAGAATTGAAGTTCACAATTGCTACTCAAACTTATTTGGGTTATCAACCCCTATTGTATAATCCTTTTCTCCTACCCAATTCCTCTTACTAGATTCTTGGTTTTAAAAGGCATGCATGTATGTTTTCAACCATTATTTTTAAGAATCAATGCATGAGACTCCCCCCCTTAGCTTAAACCTAAAAATCAACGAAAAGGGGTTAGGGATTTTACCTACAAGAATGGGGATGAAGATAATCACTTTGAAATTTCTCGACCCGGATAGTTTTGAAGAATCAAATTTGATGAAGATGATTTTCTCTCTCAAGAACCTCTCTTCCTCTCTCTTATTTTGTTCAGAAAACTCATTAAAATGAGGGGTTGGGGTGTTTTATTAAAAAGGGGGTCGGGTTTAAAATTTAGAATAATAGGTACCCGAGTCAGATATGCGGTCGCACTTTGTACCGCAGAGATGAAATGCGGTCCGCAAAATGGACCGCAAAAGTGCTCCAAAAATCCAATCCTACTGTTTGGGTCTGCGGCGTAAATGCGGTCCGCATATCCAATTTGCGGTCGCATAATGCACCGCATTTTTGACCTCAAATTTGACTGACACATTGACTCACTTTGCGATACAAATGCGGTCCGCATATCAGTTATGCGGTTGCATAATGGACCACATTTTGACCTTAATTTTAACCAAACCACTAACTCAATCTGCGGCAGAAATGCAGTTCGCATACATGATTTGCGACTGCATTCTACACCACAAAATAACACTTTTCTGGAAAAACTTGGTTCTTTGATTTTTAAATACTTAGATCAGTACAATGGGTCCGAAACCGCGGCGAGCAAGCTCGCCGCGAAGAGTTTTACACATTCCCAACACATATTCGTAACCTGACCCTACGAGCTACTAGGTTTTGAGCATAAATTTTTGCGGGGCCTTACACCTTCATTGAACCTTCATTAAAGCAATGTTCTTTGACCTCAACTTCCAGACGTGCCTGTCTCGACCCAAATTCTTAATAGGTCTTGATGGCGCCCGAAAATGCTACTAGGGCAACGCGTGAACTTCCATTTAACTAACTATCTTAGCTTTTAAAAATATTTATTTCATTAAATAATTTGAATTAAATCTAGGTTTCATGAAAACATAAGCTCTGCATTACCAAATCTCCGAACATGAACAAAACATAAAGCAAAGTGATAATCATAACATAAGGTACAACAACGAGCATCCACTAGAAACCCCCAAAACCCGGTGTCATAAGTGCATGAGCATCTACTAGGAAATACGATACTAGTACAACACCTGTGTGGAATGTAAAGTAGACTGGATAAAATAAATGAATAAGATGGGGACTCCGTGTGCTGCAGATCGGAGCATGCAATGCAGCTTACCACAAGGTCTCCTCAGCAGCTACGCCCATGCGCCAAAATGACCACCAAATTACATGTCTCAGTACCTGCATAATCAGTACAAAAGTGTAGTGAGTACGTAAATCAACGCGTACCCAATAAGTATCTAGCCTAGCCCTAAAGAAGTAGTGACGAGGGGTCAACATTGACACTTACTAGTGATCTAATAAATTGGAATTTTATGAGGC
>NW_017692824.1:0-5204 GCF_001879085.1 Nicotiana attenuata | reverse complement strand
CTTATAAAAAGGACAATGCGGTCGCTGCAAATATAATCCGGTTTACAAGTCCGGAGTCGAATCCCACAGAGAACTAAGGTTTAGCTACAGTTGTTCACTATCACCAAGAAGACAAGCTTGAACAATTCCTAACTTATAGATATTAAGATTCTTGTGTTTAACTAATTAACTAACAAATTAAAATAGTAAATTAACAACTAACGATACTGAGGGTTAGAGAAAAGATTAAGGAGGTCTAGAGTTATGATTTCCCCTATTGTCGGAATCCTTCCCGCTATGTCTTCTATAATTTCGCCTAAGTATTCTCTACCGATCATGAGCACTCTTATTACCGTAAATCTCTCCCGAGTAATTACGACAATTTACTAGACGCACTCTCCCAAGCTACGCTAGCTGGCTTTTAATACAGCTCACTTCAGATCGCACCCAAGGCTTCGTTATCCCTAATCCCGCCTTTAAACCCTCGGTTATTGATCCCTCATATACTCTGGGAGTGGTGTTGTTCAACAATTACCTAAATATGCACTCTCTCCCGAGTTATGCATACTAAATAGGCACAGCTAATTGAGAGCTCTTCAATCAACCAGAATATAAACGTAGTTGAACAAATAGAGAAAAGCTATGGCTCAATTATATAAAAACATAACAAGAATTTATCCTACAAAAGGTTCTATCAAAACTCTAGATAACAAATTAGCTATTCATAATAGTATGTAAAACTACAATACTAAAAGTCATAACCAACAATGAAAAATAGGAAGAGGAAGGAAAAACTCGTAGAAGAATTCTCCGCCTTGCTCCCCAATGTGTTCTTGCCTCCAAGGGTGTTGTCTAACCCTAAAGTAGTGTCTCTCCGCCTCCTTAGGTCTAATTTATGTCCAAAATATGTCCTCTTCTTGTTCTTGGCGGCCTCCTTTGTTTAATATAGGGTTTAGGACTTAAAATCCCATGTTTTGCACTTTAGTCCCTGAAATTTTCGCTTCCTGCCGCGGTTTTGCCGCGGTCGCGGTGGAACCGCGGCCAAACATGCCCTCTGATTCTTCAGTTGTCCGCGACCATCTTCTACCGCGGTTCTGCCGCGGTCGCGGCAAAACCGCGGTTTTTCACCCTGTTCCATTTGGAATTTTGAAAAACGTGAAACATGAAAGTTGTAGTCCTTTGAGTTAGCTTTCCAACCATATATTGTGGAGCTCAAATGGAGTTCTGAGCAAAAAGTTATGTCTATTTTACTAGACAGTGCGCAATATGCCTCCTCAAGCCTTCGTTCGTACTTAATTATCAAATTTGACCCCTGAACACGATTCCGGCTTAATTCCTTGAGATTTTACTCAGACTTCAAAGCTTCAAATCACTTAAATTCATTTCATAACATCTATATAGCTCGGAATCACACCTACAAGGCATAAAACACACAATTAGTGCAAAACACTAGCGATTAAAGCGCAAACTCAATTAAAGTGCAGTAAATTCGAGTGTAATAAGCGACTAAAATATGCAATTATAGCCTATCATCAACACCCCACACTTAAACCATTGCTCGTCCTCGAGCAATCAAACTACACTGTTTTATAGACATGACCTTTTTAAACAATTCTCCTAACTCATCACACCAAAAGTATTTAAAATAGACTAAGCACAAAAGCGTAACATCTTCACCTCAAGATTTGACTCACAAGTGCCACACGTTATTCACAACTCACCCACTTACTCTAATATAGAGGTCACTGACATTACCTTTCCTTCATGAATCAAGTGCCCTCACACAACAAAAGAGAGTAGTTCCACACAATAAAATTTAAGAACACTTAGGAACTTAAGATAGAAAGAATTCATTCACTCTCAGAAATAACATTCATATGCCACAAAAGATGCACCATAAGCTTGCCCGTAGTGTACTACTCCACTAATCGAGCTCATTCAATCTTGGATCAATTAGGACTTTATTTGGTTGTAATGTAGTCTACGGGACGGGTAGGATTCATTTAGATATAAGAGTGACTACACCTCCCTAAGCACTTTAATACATATACTTTAATATTTAAACCCCATACTTATGTCAAACCAAAATTCCACCTTCACATCAATTTATATTATCTCATTCTTCTTTAAGCACACTTACGTCAAGAGCCACCACTTATCAAGAAAATTTTTTTCTTTATTTCACAACAATCCAACTATTTGTTTTCTAATTCAAGTGGCTCNAACCAACTCTACCTTCACATCTAATTTATACTTACCCCATACTTACTTTAAGCACACTTACATACAAGACGCCACCTACTTATACGAAGGTAATTATTATTATTATTATTATATTTTTTACAACAATCCAGCTATTTTTTTTTTCAATTCAAGTGGCTTTTACTTTTTCAAAACAGTGCACCTTTCTCCTTATTTCATTAGTTCCACTCAAAAGCCAAACCAACCACCCCACACTTTAACTTTTACAAAGTTCATAAACAACTCAAGTGCTCATGAGAGGTTTCAATGATTCAAATAGATGGTTAATTCGAACAAATGGGTAAGGCTTGTAATGTGGTTGCCAAAGAAACAGGATTACAGGCTCGAAGGGGTTAACTACGATACATAATAATTAGGCGGGTAAAATATACATATCTGGCTCAACAAGAAAACGCCTATATCACTTCCTAGACTGAATAAAACTACTATTTCGCTTTGTAAACACACGGGAAAAGTTCTAGGCATCAAATGCAATGCACAGAATATCACAAAACCTTACACACACATGGCACATAACTCACTCAGGATTGGATTCATCAAGACACCCTAGTCAGAGCAGTTAAGCAAATTTAAAATCATACAATTTAAGGTACTTATACAAGAGTCAAAAATTGAGCCTAAGCGTCACAACCAAAGTACTCACTATTCTCAAGGCATAATAAAGTCAAGAGATATTGCTTCATTTCAAAACAAAACACAATGGCTCCTATTCCCAAAAAAAAAAAACTAACTACACCCGGTTCAAATAAAACCCTTGAAAAAGAACCGTGGTTTAAAGAAAAACCAAGGGGTAATTGCTACACTACCTAACAAAACAAAAAATCTTTTTGGTATTTTCTTTAGACTTACTTCCCTCAAGAAAACTGTCTAGAAGATCCGTCATCAGGAAAAGTCTAATCTTTTAAAAAAACAAACACAACTAAAGTAGCATGAAAAACCACCCAGACAATCTCCTCACCCCACACTTAAAATTGTGCATTGTCCCCAATGCACATCCATACATACAAAAAGGTAAAAGAAACTCCCTGGTAGGCCAAAGGCCGAAGCACTAGCAGTTCATGGGGTACTCAGACTTCTCCCAAGCTTGGTCCTTCGTGCGAGTACCTCACACTTAGTTCCAACCATTTGGTTTGTTGTTGCATCCTTCCAATACCTTTTCTTTCCATGCTCCTAGAAAATAAAAAAATTGACACTACAAAAATAATAAAATAAAAAAAATAAAAGAAAGCAATAAAGCTGGGTTGCCTCCCAACAAGCGCTTGATTTAACGTCGCGGCACGACGTGAATCACTTTCTGCCTCCACTTTGAACTTATGAATCGGACCCCAAGTTTTGATTCTGCTCTATGATCATGCTCCTGAGGTGGTGGAACGAATCTGACTGGCCCAATAAAATAATGTAGTATTCTGCACTTCTTGGCCTTTAGATGAAGTGTGTAATCCCGATTTTCTGGCAAGAAGAATTCCAGAATGTAAGCACTTTGTTCCTCATTCCTTGACTCCTCAAATGGCTCGGACGACTCTATTTCCATATCATCATCTAAACACAATGTGGAAAAATGCTTGGAGTGAGGACCAATGCGCTCAACTACATGAACATTGGGACTATCTACATTCTCAACACTAATGACAATAGAGTCAACTAAATATGTATCCTCAATATCCTTGGTTGACTCTAGTATCTCTTCTATAACATCGACATCCTCAAAATCTAATGTGATTGATTGTTGGTGTTCTACTCTAGCCTCCTCCTCTAGCTCATCCTCGTATTTTTTTAAATCCTCCAGTAATATGGCAATTTCTACAGCCCTTTCTTGCTCATATTGGCTACTATCCACAATGTCAACTTGTTGCGCTTTACCAGGTTCAATTAATTTATTCGCTTGAGCCTCCAAGTTATGAATAGTTGCCCCTTGCCTTTGTACCCGCAGTTGTATCTCATCATATTGTTTCGTAAGGCACTTTAGCATATCCTCGATCTCTTTCAGGTCCTCATACCTGGGTTCTTTGCTCCTATTAACTTCACCAGAAAAAGAAGAACCATCAAAGTAAGGGGTTGGGGGAAGGTAAGAAATATAAGCACAACCGTGAAAGTGACCATCTTGACCACCACACATATCACACACATTCCACACATAAGATTGAGTTGGTGCACAAAACTCGCTCTCGGGAATATTTTGATAATTTTGCCCTGAGTGGTTTTCTTCACAACATGCATAAGGAGGATTAAAAGTAGAATTACCAACATCTAAATTCTCATAATTCCATGATGCCATGTTTCTCAAATAAAAAAAATAAAACTAAAATAAAAAAATAAAAAAAATCAAATAATAAAATAAAAGTTCAAACTTGAAACCTAGCAATATGTACACCTACAACTACACCGTTAGTTCCCCGGCAACGGCGCCAAAATTTGATCATGCCCAACTATGCCTTATAAAAAGGAAAATGCGGTCGTTGCAAATATAATCCGGTTTACAAGTCCGGAGTCGAATCCCACAGAGAACTATGGTTTAGCTACAGCTGTTCACTATCACCAAGAAGACAAGCTTGAACAATTCCTAACTTATAGATATTAAGATTCTTGTGTTTAACTACTTAACTAACAAATTAAAATAGTAATTTAACAACTAAAGATATTGAGGGTTAGAGAAAAGATTAAGGAGGTCTAGAGTTATGATTTCCCCAATTGTCGGAATCCTTCCCGCTATATCTTCTATAACTTCGCCTAAGTATTCTCTACCGATCATGAGCACTCTTATTACCGTAAATCTCTCCCGAGTAATTACGACAATTTACTAGACGCACTCTCCCGAGCTACGCTAGCTGGCTTTTAATACATCTCACTTCAGATCGCACACAAGGCTTCGTTATCCCTAATCTCACCCTTAAACCCTCGGTTATTGATCCCTCATATACTCTGGGAGTGGTGTTGTTCAACAATGACCTAAATATGCACTCTCT
>NW_017692823.1:0-5204 GCF_001879085.1 Nicotiana attenuata | reverse complement strand
GTGCGCTCGGACTGTCCGTCCGTCTCGGGGGTAAAATCGTCATGCTCAACTCCACCCGAGTGCCTAACTCTGCTGCACAGCTCTCCAGAACCGCGATGTAAACTGAGTACCTCTGTCTGAGATGATAGAAACTGGAATACCATGCAAACGGACGATCTCCCTGATATAAATCTCCGCCAACCGCTCCGATGAATAAGTGGTACACACAGGAATGAAATGAGTGGACTTGGTCAGCCGATCCACAATGACCCAAATGGAATCAAACTTCTTCAAGGTCCGAGGAAGTCCCGATACAAAGTCCATGGTGATACGCTCCCACATCCACTCCGGAATCTCTATCTGCTGAAGCAACCTACCTGGACGCTGGTGCTCATACTTCACCTGCTGGCAGTTGAGGCATCTAGACACGTAATCAACTATATCCTTCTTCATCCGCCTCCACCAATAGTGCTGCCTCAAGTCCTGATACATCTTCGCGGCACCCGGACGGATGGAATACCGCAAACTATGGGCCTTTGCTAGAATTAACTCTCGAAGACCATCAACATTGGGCACACAAATCCGGCCATGCATCCTCAATACTCCATCATCCCTGATGGTCACATCTCTGGCGTCTCCACGCTGGACCCTGTCCTGAAGGACAAGCAAATGAGGGTCATCATACTGCCGCTCCCTGATACGACCAAATAGGGAAGACCGAGAAACCACACAGGCTAGAACCCGACTGGGCTCCGAAAGGTCCAATCTCACGAACTGGCTGGCTAAGGCCTGAACATCCATCGACCTAGGTCTCTCTGAGGCTGGTAAATATGCCAAAGTCCCCAAACTCTCCGCCCGGCGACTCAAGGCATCGGCTACCACATTGGCCTTGCCCGGGTGATAAAGAATAGTAATATCATAATCCTTTAACAACTCTAACCATCTCCTCTGACCCATATTCAGGTCCTTCTGCTTAAGCAAGTGCTGCAAACTCCGATGGTTAGTATAGATCTCACAAGGCACCCCGTACAAATAATGGCGCCAGATCTTCAAGGCATGAACAATAGCAGCTAACTCAAGGTCGTGGACAGGGTAGTTCTTTTCATGTATCTTGAACTGTTTGGACGCGCAGGCAATCACTCTACCGTCCTGCATCAACACCGCTCCAAGTCCAACCCGCAAGGTATCACAATAAACTGTATAAGACCCCGAACCAGTAGGCAGCATCAAGATTGGGGCTGAAGTCAAAGCTATCTTGAGCTTTTGGAAGCTCGCCTCACATTCCTCTATCCACTGAAATGGGGCACCCTTTTGGGTCAATCTAGTCATAGGGGCCGCAATCGATGAAAACCCCTCCACAAAGTGACGGTAATAACCCGCCAAGCCAAGGAAACTGCGAATCTCTGTAGCTGAGGAGGGTCTGGGCCAACTCTGCACGGCCTCCACCTTCCTCGGATCCACCTGAATGCCCTCACTCGATACCACGTGGCCTAGGAATACCACGGAACTCAGCCAGAACTCACATTTTGAGAACTTTGCATATAATTTCTTCTCTCTCAGGGTCTGAAGCACTGTCCTCAGGTGTTGCTCATGATCTTCCCGACTCCGGGAATATACCAGAATGTCGTCAATGAAAACAATAACAAATGAGTCAAGATATAGCCTGAATACACTGTGCATCAAATGCATAAAAGCTGTTGGGGCATTAGTCAGCCCAAATGACATAACAAGGAACTCGTAATGACCATACCGAGTCCTGAAGGTAGTCTTCGGGATATCTGGCTCCCGAATCTTCAACTGATGGTAACCTAAGCACAAATCAATCTTGGAAAACACATGTGCGCCCTGGAGCTGGTCAAACAGATCATCAATACGAGGCAAAGGATAACGGTTCTTCACTGTAACTTTGTTCAACTGACGATAATCAATGCACATACGCATAGAACCATCCTTCTTCTTCACAAACAAGACAGGAGCACCCCACGATGAGACACTGGGCCGAATAAAGCCCTTACCAAGCAATTCCTGCAATTGATCCTTCAACTCCTTCAACTCAGGAGGAGCCATGCGATACGGAGGAATGGAAATGGGCTGAGTGCCTGGCAACAGATCAATGCAAAAATCGATATCTCTATCGGGTGGCATGCCCGGAAGATCAGCTGGAAACACATCGGGGAAATCCCATACCACTGGAACTGAATCAACAGAAGGGGTATCAACACTGACATCTCTCACATAAGCTAAATACGCGGCACACCCCTTCTCAACCATACGCTGAGCTTTAAGGAAGGAGATAACTCTACTGGGAGTGTGATCTAAAGTACCACTCCACTCAATACGTGGAACACCTGGCATAGCCAGCGTCACGGTCTTGGCGTGACAATCAAGAATAGTGTGATGGGGCGACAACCAGTCCATGCCCAGAATAATATCAAAGTCAACCATACCGAGTAACAATAGGTCCGTTCTGGTCTCAAAACCACGAATAGTAACCAAACATGACCGATATACGCGGTCCACAACAAGAGAATCTCCCACGGGAGTAGAAACATAAACGGGGGCACTCAAAGAATCCCGAGGCACACCCAAATGCGAAGCAAAATAAGAAGACACATAAGAATAAGTAGAGCCTGGATCGAATAGAACCGATGCCTCTCTGTGACAAACCAGTATAATACCTGTGATGACGGAATCGGAGGCAACCGCCTCAGTGCGAGCAGGACTACAATAATATCTGGCCCGATCCCTCTCGCAAGGGCGACCTCTATCTCCCCAGCCTCCGCCCCTGGCTGGCTGGGCAGGTAGAGCAGGAGCTGGAGCTGTGATCATAGCCTAAGAACTCTGAGGAGCCTGCTGCGGCTGAGCAGTCTGTGAAGATGCACCACTACCAAGTCTGGGACAGTCCCTAAACATCTGGCGAGTATCACCACACTCGAAACAAGCTCTGGGAGGACGCGGTGGCTGTGACTGGCTGGGGCTAGGCCTGCTGGACTGACCTCTGAAAGTACCCCGCGCAGGAGGCGCGCTAGAAACTGGAGGCGCATAATAAGGCTCCTGAGGTGTAGGCAGAGCTGGAATACTGCCGGCTGCTGGTAAAGCTGAATGTACAGGGCGGCCAGAATAACCCCTACCATAACGACCTGCTGATGGGGTACGGGCACCAGAGTAGTGACCCGACTCTCGAGACCTCTTGGCCTTCCTCTCCCCTCGCTCCCTGGAGAGCATACCCTCAATCCTCCTAGCAATGCTCACTACCTGCTGGTAAGGAATATCCATCTCCAACTCTCGAGCCATGCTGGACCGGATGGGCGGAATAAGACCCTCGATAAATCTCCGAACTCTCTCCTGAACTGTCGCAACCAAGGCCGGTGCATGCCTGGCCAACCTGGTATAACGGATGGCATACTCTGAAACTGTCATAGCACCCTGGCGCAAGTGCTCAAACTCCTCGCACCATGAATCCCTGAGGCTCTGGGGAACAAACTCTCTCATAAGCATGTCTGAGAACTGGGTCCAAGTCAGTGAAGCAGCCTCGACTGGAGTGTCTAACTCATAAGTATGCAACCAATCATAGGCGGCTCCCCGAAGCTGAAAGGCGGTGAAAGAAACCCCGCTAGACTCCACTATGCCCATAGTGCGAAGGATACGATGACACTCCTCCAAAAATCCCAAGGCATCATCTGATGCTAAGCCACTAAACACTAGGGGATCATATTTCTTGAACCTCTCTAGTCTACGCTGCTCGTCCTCTGAAGCAGCTGACCCATCCACGGGCTGTACTGGTGCTGCAGGCGGTGCAGGAGTAATCTCCGGAGCCTGCTCAACCTGCACTCGCTGCTCGGGAGTGCGGACGGCGGGAGTCTGTGCTCCTCCCCCGGCCTGGGATGTGGCTGCAGTAAGGGGAAGTAACCCGGCCTGAGCCAAGGTGGTGTACATGCTCATGAACTAAGCCAGAGTCTCCTGGAGCGCTGGAGTAGTAGTAGCAGTGGTAGGTGTGTTAGGTGCCTGGGCTCCGGCCAAATCTGCTGGTGGTACCTCGGCGGCAGCTTGCGCAGGTGCTGTGGCTGCACCACGTGCGCGTCCTCGACCTTTACCCCGGCCCCGGCCTCTGACGGCGGCAGCAGAGGGCGCGCGTGCCTGGTCCTCTCGTGTAGCACGTGTCCTCACCATCTGTGAGAGAATAGAAGACAGAAGTTTAGAATTGGTGTCAAAATATCGCACAACAAGGAATTCAAAAGAAATGAAGATTTTTCCTAACCAGTTACATAGCCTCTCGTAGATAAACACAGACGTCTCCGTACCGATTAGCGAGACTCTAATAAACCGGCCTGTGTTCCGTGACTCCTATGAACCTAGAGCTCTGATACCAACTCGTCACGACCCTAGTTCACCAACCGTAAACATGTCATGATGGCACCTGGTCCCCAAGACCTAGTAAGCCTATTATTGTGGAAACATAATAATCGCGGAAAAATAAAGAAAATCAAATTAAATATCTAGGGAAAATTGTACTGAATGCCGCTCGGCATGTACAACTCGATAACACAAATCTAAGACAATTCCCAAAACCCGGAAACTCACGGGCAACACAGGCTATAGAAGTATATAGTATGGCTCCAAAACTCCAGAATATCTAACAACCGAAAGAGAGAAAACTAAGTACTAAAGATAGAGTAAGAGGGGGACTCGTCGGTCTCCGGACGCAGCAGATCTACCTCGAAGTCTCCGAAATCCTCCTGCCTCTCTGATGGTGCGCATGAGTAGAGGTACCTGGATGATCTGCACATGAAAAACATGCGCAGGAAGGGCATGAGTACACCACAGCGGTACTCAGTAAGTGCCAAGCCTAACCTCGGTTGGGTAGTGACGAGGAAGGTCAGGGCCCTACTGAGGCAAAAATATAACAATAGCAATAATTAACAGTGTGGAAATTTGACAGAAATAATAAATACAGCATTGTAATAAGGCAAGTCAACGAGGCAATACTAACTACAAGGATAGAGTAAAACACAGAGTAAACACAGCTCAATGTCCAGATACCAATGAGGGTCTCCCAGGATACCGTCCTGTTGCCCTTTCCTCAACTGTCCAGTGGATCTCCCGGGATACCGTCCCGTAGTCCAACTCACGTACCAATACCAGAGGATCTCCCGGGATACCGTCCCGTAGTCCAATCATTAATGTGCAGGGGGATCTACCGGGATACCGTCCCGTAGTCCCAAAGT
>NW_017692822.1:0-5204 GCF_001879085.1 Nicotiana attenuata | reverse complement strand
GGCAACTGCAAATCGAAAATACTCCTGAAATTCTGCCTATGAAAGGCAGTGTATTCTGCCTTGAAGGAGGAGGGTTTTTCAACTCCAAAATTTCTTTCCCAAAATTTCCTCTCCAATTTCAGATCTGATTTGAAATTCAAACCTTCAAAAATCCAAAAACAATAGAAATCTAATAGAAAAATCCCCAAAATTACTGTTACATTAGTGTTACTTAGGTCATTTTCAGATTCGATCATTGAATTCAATTCTCTAGCTCATATAGGATGAAAGCTACTTGAATTTCCTTGTGTTTTGTTCAATATTTGAGGATTGAAGACAGTTTGAGTCATCTAGGCAGTGGATTTGGGAGATTAGAGTCAACTGTGATCTTAGTTTGAGTGTTTTACTTTCCTGTGTTCATTTCTGGGTATTCGAGCTGGTTTTGGATTGCTTCAGTGATAGAAATTGTTGTTGTGTTTGATCTATCGCTGGAGTTTCAAATCTGTTCCTGAATTTGCTGTGTCAACTGATTTATTACTGAATTTTGAACTTATTCCTGGGTTGCTGCTGAGAACTGTTACTGCTGCTGATCTTTTCTTCTTCTTATTGATCATTGACTTCCAGGTACACGCTTGAATCTACTCTGCTGTAACTTTGAGCTTGAAATGGAATACAATTACTCACCTATTTGATCCTGAAATATGCTGCCTGGACTGTGGGGTGTTGGTAGTTAAATAGGCGTTAAATTTAATTGTACAGCATAGTTTAGAATCGATTTGTATGTGTATAAATCTGGACTGTATAATTAAGACTGGATCAGACTGCTTTTCGATACTGTTTAGACATTTGAAATTGATTGTAGTTCATGTTCTCAATATCTGAATACTGCATATAAAGGTTAAGAACTAGAAGTCCTGAATATGAGCCTGTTTTATTGTAAAACTGCAGCCCCGTTGTATTAATTCGAATAGGCCTGTTAATATTAAGCCAGGGTATTTGCACTACTCATGCTGAGCTTACACAACTCTAACAGTCTGTTGTAATTGATGGCCACTCTAGTGTACCAGTCACGTGCATTGCATTTAACATGCAATTTGATGCTTCCTCTGGTGTGATTTTCACCGTTAGTGACATCTAGAAACGCACCAGTAGGCAAATAAATAAGTATACTTTGTTCTTCCTTGTATAAGTCATTGAATACAACTAAAATAGCCTGAAGTAACTCAGCAGATTTACATTTGTCGATTTGAGGTTCTGATTGGTTTGGCATAGGCCCAGGCCCAGTTTTGACTCCATTCTCGTTTGGGCCTGGACCAAGGCATTTGATGGACCAGTTGAAAGCGTGCAGACCTGAGTGTATTTTCCCCTCGTTGGGCTTATCTTAGAGCCCAATGGCTGGACTGTGATGCATAATTACCACTTAGCCCAATAATGAATTAAGTAGGACTTTTCCCTCCATTACTAGAGACAAGTAAATAGAGAACCATAGTTGTTTTTAGGTTTGCCTTTAAATAATAAATGAGATGAGCCTCGCCAAGCAAAATACACAAATTATGAGGCCCTCAATAAATATTTTATTAATCTTTAGACTTCGGGACGAGCCGTTTAGCGAATTTTACGGTTTCCCTAAAGATGATAACGCGTAGTTGCTGTAGGCGCGTATTTTAATAATATTACTTTCCTAAACTCGGGTGCACATTTATGTGACCCAAATCCAAATCTCAACGAAGTCGAAATGTGTTAACAATCACGGGTGCACTGGTGCGACGTGATTCGAGATGCGTTTCACGACGTTGCAATTCTTATTAAAAATAAAAGTAAAAGCGTTTGACTGATAAAAGCACATAAGCTAGAACATGTTCTGAAATCAGATAAAATCAAATACAATAGTTGAGCGACCGTGCTAGAACCACGGAACCCGGGAATGCCTACCACCTTCTCCCGGGTTAACAAGAACTCCTTACTTGGATTTCTGGTTCGCGGACTGTTAACAGAGTCATAATTTCCTCGGATCGGGATTCAACCGGTGACTTGGGACACCATTAATCTCCCAAGTGGCGACTCTGAATGTTAATAATAAATCCCGTTCCGAATGTCTTTTAATTGGAAAAACTCCTTTACACCCTTGCGGGTGTAGAAAAAAGGGGGTGTGACATGAGTGCTATCGTGCAATGGTTATATCATAAGCCCCATAATCATCATTCTCGTATTAGGAATCTCTACCCGTTAATTGACCACCTAGGTAAATGCCACGACCCTAGTGCCTTTCTCTATCTTGCATACAACCTAGATTTGATATTTTAGCATAATCTAGTTATAATTAGTAGTTGTGAAATTGTAGTTGATAATCACAAAGAAAAACCCAAAAATAATAGAAGATCAATTAGAAGTAAACTAGCATTTCTAGGCTAAACAAATATCCAACTCCCTTCCTAGCTCCCTGTGGAAATTGACCCCGATACCACTATTGGGTAAAAGTATTAGCGCCCATTCTTCCAAAGGTTGAGTCCGCTACGACCTAATCACTTTTTGGCGCCGTTGCCGGGGAGCTTACGGTGTTGACTATTTGTGTAGCTAGTTTTGAGTTTTGCTTCTCTTTCCTTCTTTTTACTAATTTTATTTGTGTTGATCCATCAGGTACACATGGCTCTAAACGGAAATGACCCTCTTGGCAATGCCTTGGCGGGGGAGGAGGTTGAAGATGTTGAGCAAGATGAGCTTCCGGTACCTCAAGTACCACGGAGAGGTCGAAATGCCAATGCCAATGTACATGACAACAATCCTATTCTAGACCCTCCTCCGCCACCACCAAGAGCGGTCCCAAGAGTTCTTCCTAATCAAGGGTACACAAGTGCCATCGTTCCTCCCCGAATCCGGGCGGGGAACTTTCAAATCACAAATGTCATGTTGACCTTGCTCGAGCAAAGGGGATATTTTACGGGCGCCTCGGACCAAAATGCATACAAGCACTTGAAGGGGTTCGTAGATACTTGCTGGAGCAGCAAACAAACAAACGTGTTAGAGGATGCGTTGAGATTGAGGCTTTTCCCGTTTTCTCTTCGGGGTAAAGCATTGGACTGGTTAGAAAAGTTACCAAATCATTCTATCACTACATGGGATGAATTGGCGAACAAATTTATTGCCAAGTTCTTTTCTCCAAGTCATATGGCGGCTCTTCGGGATGAGATTCTAGCCTTTAAGCAAATGCCAACGGAACCCTTGCATGAGATCTGGGAGCGATATAGAACAATGGTGAAGGAATGCCCTAACAACGACATGACTGAGGGGATGATCCAACAGACTTTCTATAGGGGCATCAACACCACAAATCAATGCATTGTGAACCAATTGGCCGGTGGGAACTTTATGAAACTTTCTTACCAAGAGGCATGTGATGTACTTGATGAAATGGCGGACACCTCTTCGGCATGGCAAAGCCGAGCGAATGTACCCCAAGGTGACCCCACGGTCATCCATTTGCATAAGGAGTTGAGTGATCACGGCCAAGCTATTGTCGAACTTACAACAACAATGAATCAGTTGGCGAAGGCGCAATTGAAACAAGTACAAAACTCGCGCCAAGTCAATGCAATGGAGAATGTTTCTATGCTAAAAAGGAGGCAAAGAGGGCAACAACAACCTCAAGGTAGCGGTGACCAATTTGACAACAACAATGATGGTGGTGGATATTCGAATGAGTGTTTTGATGATCAAAGTGAGGAGTGCCAATATGTCAATAACTACCAAGGAAATAGAGAAAATCAAGGAAATCAACAATGGCACCCCTAAGGCAATTGGAAAAACAATAATCAACAACAGGGTGGCAACAATTGGAACAATGGCAATCAAAATAACAATTGGGGTAATCAAGGCAATAACCAAGGCAATTGGAATGGTAACAACAACAATTGGAATAACAACAATAGCAATCAAGGAGGGTGGAATAATGGTGGTAGGGGGCAAGGCTTTCAAAGGCCCCCCATGTTCCAAAACCAAACAATCCACCCCCCTTTCAATCACAAGGGCCTAGTTCTTCTGGAAGTGATATGGGACGGATAGAAATGATGTTCGAGCAGATGATGAAAAGAACCAAGATTCCGATGCACAATTGGCTTCGCATAACACATCTATCCGGAACCTAGAGATGCAAATAGGACAAATCTCTCAAGCTTTAAATACCCGCCCAAAAGGTGCGCTACCAAGTGATACGGTAGTGAACCCGAAGGGGGGAAACAATCATGTGATGGCGGTTACAACTAGGAGTGGAAGAGGCGGTGATGTGCATGCCTCGATTGAGAATCAAGTTGTGAATGATGAAGTTGAGTTGCATGATGATGAAGCCCCTTTGAATGTTGACAATGTGGTTGAACCAATAGTGACAAATGATGTGCGGATCGATATTGATGATGAGGCCGGGGTAGAGACTCAAGAGACCGTGAACCCATCTAGGGAACACATCATTGATATACCCGAGCCGGCGGTGCCCAAGGCAAAGGCACCCTTGCCTAGACCACCTCCACCATATCCTCAGTGGTTAGCAAAGCAAAAGAGCGACAATCAGTTCAAGAAATTCATAGACATGATGAAGAGCCTCACAATCAATGTCCCTTTAGTGGAGGCACTTGGACAAATGCCTGGGTATGCAAAATTTATGAAGGATTTAGTCACCAAGAAGCGTTCTATGGAGTGTGAAACAATAAAGATGACGCACTAAGTTAGTGCGATTGTGCATTCTATGGCCCCGAAACTTGAGGACCCTGGTGCTTTCACTATTCCTTGCACTATTGGAAGTGCGGACTTTGCTAAGGCCCTATGTGACTTGGGGGCTAGCATTAATCTGATGCAGTACTCAGTCTTTAAGACTTTGGGAATTGGGCAACTGAGGCCAACCTCCATGAGACTTCAAATGGCGGACCGGTCGATGAAGAGGCCTCTAGGTATAATCGATGATGTGCTTGTCCGGGTGGACAAATTCATATTGCCGGCCGACTTTGTCATATTGGATTGCGAAGTGGATTTCGAAGTGCCTATCATTCTTGGAAGACCTTTCCTAGCTACGGGGAAGGCATTGGTTGATGTGGAAGCAGGGGAGTTAACATTCCGCGTGGGAGATGAGAAGGTGGTATTTCATGTGTGCAAATCAATGAGGCAACCCAATAGTACGGAGGTGTGTTCATTTGTAGACATTGTCACGGCGGTGATAGTGGATGACACAAGTGCCTTGA
>NW_017692821.1:0-5209 GCF_001879085.1 Nicotiana attenuata | reverse complement strand
TAGAGTTAAATTGAATTGATTGGGATAGGAAATGAGACACTTAGTCTCTTTAAGGAAGGTTTGGTTTGGAAAAGTCAACCGAATGTTGACTTATTAGTTAGAAGGCTCGGATGTGAATTCCGGTAATTCGGTTAGCTTCGGGAGGTAATTTGTGATTAGGAGTGCGATCGGAAGTGATTTTGGAGGTTCGGAGTAGAATTAGGCTTGAATTGGCAAAGTGACATTTTGGCGAATTCCGGTGGATAGGTGAGATTTTGATCCGAGGGTCGGAATGGAATTCCGGGAGTTGCAGTAGCTCCATTAGGTGATTTTGCATATGTCTGCAAATTTTCAGGTCATTCGGACGTCGTTTGGTCGGGTTTTTGATCGAATGCGTAATTCGGAAGTTTTTAAGAAACTTAGGCTTGAATTCGATGTGATTTGATGGTTTTAGCGTTGTTTGATGTGGTTTGATGATGGGAACAAGTTCGTATGATATTTTGGGATATGTTGGTGCCTTTGGTTGAGGTCCCGGGGGCCTCGGGATGAATTCGGGTGGTTAAACGGGAGTTTCGAGGTGTATTGCAGGTCAGATTTTTGCTGTCATCTGGTGTTCCCGCTTCTGCGGAAATGGACCGCAGAAGCGTACCGCAGAAGCGGGTATGGGGTCGCAGAAGCGATCGTTGGCCGGCTAGGGAAATTCCGCAGAAGCGGAAGGTGGCTCGCACCAGCGGGTCCGCATAAGCGGACACTGTACCGCAGAAGCGGATTTGAGGGAACCGCAGAAGCGGAGTTGGAATCGCGTAAGCGAAGTCCAGGTTCTTAAGTGAAAGACCGCATAAGCGGAAATTTGACCGCATAAGCGGTAGCGGGACCGCAGAAGCGAAAAGGACTGTTGGCAGAGGGGTTTTAATATTTATTTCCTCCGCGAGCAAGAGGTAGTTTCTACCATTTTTAAGCGACTTGGAGAGCTTTGGGCGAGGATTTTCGAGGGTTTTGACTGAGAATCGAGTGGAGGTAAGTTCCTTGGCTTAATTACTCGAGTTTATGGTAAATCTATCATAGAAATCAGTGGAAATTCGTCAAAATGGGGTAAGTTAGGGCTTGAGAAATTAGGATGTAAAAATGGAATTTGGAGGGTCAAATGAACTTCGATTTTGGTAAATTTTATATGTACGGACTCGTGTAGAGACGAGGAATCCGGTGATGTAAATTTCGTAATTTTTCGAGAAGTGGGCCCGGGGCTCGGGTTTTGCCAACTTAGTGAATTTTGGTGTTTTTCGAGTCTTTTCGATTGGGTTATGTTTCTTTAGCCTATTGTAATGTATTCGTTGTGGTCTTAATCAGATTCGGCGTGTGAAGAGGTTGATTCGAAAGGCAAAGGCATAGCGAGCTAGACTTGTGGCCGGCTTGAGGTGAGTAATAGATGTAGATGATGACCTGAGGGTTTGAAACCCCGGTATATCACATTGTGACGCTATATTGAGGCGAGACACATACTCTATGACGAGTGAGGGGTCGATTGTGACTGGGGATTTTTGACCTAGTCAATTCCGATTGATGTTCGTACTGTTTTCTTGACTAGAAATTGATTGGTAATTATCCTACTTGGATTTTTATGAATTTGTTTGGGGCTTTGTGCCTATCATTTGCATCCTTCAGGGATCCTTATCACTGTTTCCATGATGCTTAGCCTATTTCATGACATCAGTCCTGAGTTAGACACTGCTTTGAAATATTTAGTAAATAAATAAAGGTTTAAACACATAGCTCTAAATGAAGTTGTTCTTGATACGATTGAGTTCCATGTTATTAGTTTCACCTCTACATGACTTACTTGGAATTTATTGCCCTTTTTGGTTATTCTTGTTGCCTAATTGATTTTTACTTGTTTAAATGTGGACATTTACCCCTCTATAGTCATACTATCATTCCTAACTGCTTGTCTTTATTTGGAAAGCATCATTTCTATCTCTCGTGTAAATAATTGGTCTTAATTGGAAAGAAGTTGGATATCCTATGTCTAGTTGATATTTTTCCTTAATTGTAATTTATTGATTCATGTTAACTTCCTTGTTGTTGAACTGAGTATTATGGAATCATTGTTTCATATTATTTCTCCCTTGTCGAGTTGTTCTTATTGCGCTTAGTATTTCCCTGTTACGGTTATTCCTTGTGAGTTAGTTGTACCGTCTTTTGGTGAACGGAATTTTTTTAGTTGATTCTCTTGCTTTATTCCTGTATATATTGTCATTTGTTGTGTTGTACTTGAGATTGTGATGCACGAGGTTTCTGCCGTGCAGTTGTTGAGATTGTGATGCACGAGGTTTCTGCCGTGCGGTTGTTGAGATTGTGATGCACGAGGTTTCTGCCGTGCGGTTGTTGATATTGTGATGCACGAGGTCTTTGCCGTGCGGTTGTTGCTACTGTGATGCACGAGGTTTCTGCCGTGCGGTTGTTGTTGAAGGGTTGCACGAGGTCTTTGCCGTGCCATTGTTGTTATTGATGTTTTGCACATGCGGCGTAATAAGGCGGGATATGTTATATGCTTATATGTGGGTTGCGCATGTGGCCGAATAAGGTGGGACATTGTTATGCATGTGTAGCGAAATAAGGCGGTGCCTAATATACTATTTATTGCACACGTGGCGAAATAAGGTGGGCTATGTCAGGAATTGATTGTATAGAGTTGTGACGGCCTGTGGAGACATTCCTATTTGTTTTATATTGTGATTGTGGGTTGTTTTCCTTTATGAGCGTTACCGCTTGGGAGTTGTGAGGAAACATCGTACGTGCGGTCCGTTCACCTTTTCATGTTTCCTAGCTGGTAGAATTTTGTTAGAAACACTTGCACAAGCGTACACGTAGCTGAACACTCCTATTAGAGGTGAATTTCCTCCTGATTTTTGCTAAGGGTGGAGGTACGCCCTCGTTATCCATTATATTTGTGAGAGTGACCCTAGTTGGCCAGTTAGTTGTCAGCTTGACCATGAGGTTGATGGGGCACGGGATGCCCATTTGTTAGATTACAGATGCTGGGCCTTTTACGAGTTGTGGTTATCCGAGACTTGGTGAAATTGTGGAAAGAGTTGAATAAGACCTTTTGTGAACATCATTGTAGGATATGAGTTATTGACTTGTTTTTCCCCATGCTGTGTTGTGACCTTAGGATTTGGATTGTGATTCTGCCGTCGTTTTGTATCATCGTTTATTATATTCTTGTTGTTAATTGTTGTATTTATCCCTTATTGTGAATTGTAGCCTTTTTGGTCATTCATGCAGTCTTTACATATTTATATGTCGTTACCATTATTCCTATGATTATACTGTTTATTGACCGATAGGTGTCTCGACTGTTCCCCGTCACTACTCGACCGAGGTTAGTCTTGATACTTACTGGGCACCGCCGTGGTGTGCTCATGCTACTCTTCTGCACATTTTTGTTGTGCAGATACAGGTACTCCCACTCAGTTCTGTCAGCCTTGGAAGGAGGCGTATTGGTAGAGACTTCGAGGTATATCTGCTACGTCCGCAGACCGAAGAGTCCCTTTCCAGCTTTCTGTAATAAGTATAGCTCTTTCAGTATTTCTCCCTTATATAGATATTCTTGAGTCAGAGCCTCTTATGTATCCCTTAGCTTGTGATTTGTGAGTTTCCGGGTTTTGGGAATGTGTTAGCTTCGAGAATTGTTGTGGTATGTGCCGAGCGGCACCTTAAACACCGTTTTATTTTTGCTAGTTCAGTTTTATTTACTTTCTTCCGCAATTATGGCTTATCTTCCGCATATCACGACATGTTCACGGAGGGCGAACTGGGGTCGTGACAATAATTACTGTCACAACCCAAATCCTAATCTGTCGTGATGGCACCTATCGTGGTACTAGGCAAGCCGACATTTTGCAAAATATTTCCAACACTTAAAAGAAAATGAATCAAAGTGGTTTTTAAATAACAAAAATTTCCCTAAACAAGGTCATAATACAAAACACCAATGCGGAACATAGCTCCCAAATCGGGGTGTCACTGAGCTTATGAGCATCTATATCTCACCAGTTTCGAAAAGAAATGTCTATGAAAGTCTAGATCTAAGTACAATAAAGGAAAAGATAGGGAAGGAGAAACAAGGACTCGAACGCCGGACAGCTACCTCGTAGTCTCCAAAGATCAGCCGTGCGAAGGATCAACACCCACCGTGTCCAGAAACACCTGGATCTGCACACGACGTGCAGGGTGTAGCGTGAGTACAACCAACTCAGTAAGTAACAATACTAAATAAAGAACTGAAAGATAGTGACAAGCTACACAGTTATAGTTCAATTTCAGTAGTCTCAACAAAGAAGGTAGGCATGCTTTCAAATCCGGCAATTTATGTCAAATCAGTTTATACAAGCCAAGTTCAAGTAAAAACCGGATATAATATCTCCCAGAAGTTCAACAGTGATATATGGCAGCTATGTGCAACAACAATGAAAGCAAATACAGCCTCTTAGGGCAACAATCACTCAGACATTCTCAGTAGCTTATCACTCGGCACTCAGCCCTCAAGACTCACACTCAATAGGTATTTGCGCTCACTGGGGGTGTACAGACTCTGGAGGGGCTCCTACAGCCCAAGCCCTATATCCGCACGGACTGCACGGACAATTCACGTGCTATAGTATCATATCAGGATCCGCACGGAAAACTCACGTGCTTCAGTATAAATATTTGGATCTGCACGGACAACTCACGCGCTATGTTATCAATATATCACAATCAAGCCCTCGGCGTCACCCAGTCATCAACCTCTCTAGTCTCACAGGCTCTCAGTAATCATGGAAATCAGCCCAAAATAGAGATGATATAACGTATCAACAAGGAATAACAGAGACTGAGGTAAGATATGCAAGTAAGACAACGACTGAGCACAAGTAGCAATTAGCAAGTAATTCAATAGGTATCGCAGCCTCTGTAGGTCCATACAATAAATCACATAGCCTAAACATGATTTATAGTCAAATTTCTATAACACATGGAGAGCATATAGCAAACAACAAGTTATTCAACTCTATAGTTCCACTGAATGGACCAAGTCACAATTTCCACGGTGCACGCCCACACCCCCATCACCTAGCATGTGCGACACCTCCAAAACAATCACATAACACACTAATTTGGGTTTCTATACCCCTCACTAACCACGATTTAGAAACTGTTACTTACCTTAATCCGTACGCCAAAACTACTACTC
>NW_017692820.1:0-5209 GCF_001879085.1 Nicotiana attenuata | reverse complement strand
AAATATTTTGGTCCCTGTTTGCAACCACTCTGGAACAGTACCCGGGATTGCCAGGTGTGAAGCTAACCACGGACGAACCTCTTCGCCCATTGCCAACTTTTCATTGTAAAGGGTCTCATCTTCTTCATTGAATCCCAAGTATTCATTGAGTGTCTTCCCAATAAATATCACCTTTTTGTTCCGTACTTTGGTCACTTTAGTGCCCTTTAAGATGTGGGCCACATTGCTATAGAACTCCTTGACCATGTGCTCATTTGCCTTTACACATTCACTCCGAAAATGCGCCCAACCCACTCGTGTTTGAAAATGTCTATGCACATTTGGGTGTAGGGGTAGAAGGTCTCGCTCAATAAAACTCCTCTCAAGAATCAGCTTTCGTAGTGGCCACCATTCCCTAAACTTGTGGAACGCTACCTGACTGACGAACCTATCCTCCCAAGCTATGGGATTTCTAGTTCGGTCAACACCCCCAACCTGAGGTTCACCACCCCCTGCACCTCTCTAGCACCTTGAACCTCCTCCTCGCCTCCTTCTGCACTTTTCCCAGACAATGAAGCTGTGGGGGAGGTGGATTATTCCCCACTACCGGATGCCGAGCCCTCGGATGACTCATGCACAACACTGATTGGATGTCGGACAGTGGTGATGGCGGAGGAGTATCATCACTCAGTCTAAACCTTCCGGGCCAGTCAGGGACATGAGTGGGAATGGAATCTGAAGAGACATCCTGTGAAGGCACGTACTCACTCCCCGAAGAATGAGAAGCAGCTCTGTCTGCAGCTTTTATTAGCTTCCTTGTCTTTTTTATGCTTTCCCGAACTTGGGGAGTGAGTTTTATCATCTTGCCTTTGCCTCCCCGGGAGGAGTCACCTCTGCCGGGTTGTTTGGAGCCCTTTCCTCTTTGTTTTACCATTGTATACAAGCACACACATCTAACATTGTTAGTCTAAGCACAGGCAGTGAAACGGATGAAAAATGAATTGCAGAATAGAAGCCCAAAAGTTGCAGAACATGTTGCAGACACACTGCACCGCGACCCGCACAAACAAGAGTGCGGCCGCACTGGAGGCACCGTGGACCGCGCAAAAGCCACCGCGGTTCGCATTGGGGCGGGGTCTAGAAAACCACCTCTCTGAATCTCCCCACCGCGGACCGCACAAAGTGGTATCGCGGCCGCGGTGGGCCAGCGCGGACCGCGTGAAGTGCAATGCCGCCGCGCTGGGCACAGGTTAACTTTCAAAAACATAAGCACCGCGGACCGCACTAAAGTGACTACGGTCCGCGGAGGGTGCTAATTCAAGGCACTAAGTTAGGGTTTCTAATTTTTTTTCCAATAACGTTCAAGTTTTCACCTAACTTTGTCCCTACTCAATTTACCCAGTTAATAATACTCTATAGGCACACAAAAATTAACGGTTACACTAACTTAAGCTAACAAATAGAGAAAAATGGGAAGAAGAAGAAGCTATGGGCTACTGTAAATGAAACAAAAACTAAAATTAAGCATAAAGAAATTATTGGGATGTTACCAGATGTGTAGATGTAATGCAAATAATCACACTAAGCAAAAATTATGGTCAAAAGTGAGGATGAACAGTAAAAAGGGGCTCTGAGAGTCTAGGGTTCGAAAAGGGTAAAAGGAGACCCTTGAGGTCTATTTATAGAGAACTAGTGGGACCAAGCCTTACCTACCAGCGCGGCCGCACAAAACGGACCGCGGACTGCGCTGGGTTTGTTCAAAAGAAGTTTGAGAAGGCAACCTCTGCGGTCTGCACAAAACAGACCGCGACCGCGGAGGTCCACCGCGGACCGCACTAAATGGGATGCGGCCGCGGTGGCAAACTTCAGAGAGCACCTCACTTGGCTTTCACCAGTGCGGACCACACAAAGTGCAATGCGGCCGCACTGGCAACTTCAGAGACTGTTCAATTTTTCCAAAATGTTTTGCATTGCATCAACACAATCCCTGCAACATCTCACAACCAGTTAGTCCAAAAATCAAACCTAAACTACAAAGAAAATCAAAGAAAACAAGAAAAAAAATGGGTTGCCTCCCAAGAAGCGCCTGATTTAACGTCGCGGCACGACGCGGGTTACCATCACATCATTTCAAATGAACAACAGCCACCACATGGCTATCATCAAACTTCCCAAGATAATGCTTGACACGGTGACCATTCACTCTAAAAACTTCACCACTTTTGTTCTTCAAATCTAGAGCTCCAAATGGGGTCACACACACAACTTCAAATGGGCCACTCCACTTGGATTTCAGCTTTCCCGGAAACAACCTTAGACGAGAATTGAACAAGAGGACCAATTCACCAACTTTGAACTCCTTTCCACGAGCATATTTGTCATGAAGGTACTTCATCTTGTCCTTGTACAATGACAAACTAGAGTATGCATGGAACCGAAATTCATCAAGTTCATTGAGTTGTTCAACACGAAGATTGTCCGCGATATCCCACTCAAGATTAAGCTTCCTCAAGGCCCACATGGCCTTATGCTCCAATTCCACTGGTAGGTGGCATGCTTTCCCAAACACCAACCGATACGGTGACATACCAATTGGGGTCTTGTAAGCGGTCCGGTAAGCCCATAGAGCATCATCCAACTTTTTAGACCAATCGGTCCTATTGGCATTTACGGTCTTGGACAAAATACTCTTGATCTCCCTGTTAGACACTTCAACCTGGCCACTTGCTTGAGGATGATAAGGTGTAGAGATTTTGTGGTTGACACCATACTTGGATAGCAAGGTATCAAAAGCTCTATTACAAAAATGCGATCCTCCATCACTAATGATTGACCCGGGGTGTACCAAACCTTGTGAAAATACTCTTCTTTAGAAATGACACCACACTCCTAGCTTCATTGTTGGGCAAGGCCACGGCCTCAACCCATTTTGACACATAATCAACCGCTACAAGAATGTAAGTGTTCCCACACGAGCTAATAAAAGGGCCCATAAAATCGATACCCCATACATCAAAGATATCAACTTCCAGAATTGTGTTTAGAGGCATCTCGTCTTTCTTGGAAATCCCGCCCGCTCGTTGGCATTGATCACATCTCTTTACTAAATCACTCGCATCTTTAAACAAAGTCGGCCAATAGAAACCACAACTCAAAACTTTCGAAGCCGTCCTCACCCCTCCATGATGGCCACCATAGGGGGAGGAATAACAAGCCTCCAAAATACTCAATTGCTCACCCTCCGGGACACACCTTCGAATCACACCATCCGTACAAATCTTAAACAAGTACGGATCATCCCAGTAGAAATCCAAACTATCCCGTTTGAGCTTCTTCCTTTGGTTAGAAGACAGCTCACACGGAACAATTCCAGTTACAATAAAATTGGCAATGTCCGCGAACCATGGCATGTCACACATTGGCACGAAAAGAAGTTGCTCGTCGGGGAATGTATCATTTATCTCTAGGCCATCACATGGCCTTCCTTCCTCTTCCAAGCAGGACAAATGGTCCGCAACTTGGTTTTCACTTCCCTTCCGGACCACTATTTCTAAGTCAAACTCTTGAAGAAGTAACACCCATCTCATCAATCTTGCCTTGGAATCTTTCTTGGTCATCAAATACCTAAGGGCGGCATGGTCGGTGTGCACAATTACCTTGGCCCCCATAAGATATGGCCTAAATTTTTCCATGGCAAATACAATGGCCAACAATTCCTTCTCCGTCACCGTGTAATTCCGTTGAGCTTCATTCATAGTCATACTTGCATAGTACACGGGATGGAAAATTTTGTTCACTCGTTGACCCAACACCGCCCCAACCGCAACGTCACTTGAATCGCACATTAGTTCGAAGGGCAAACTCCAATTGGGTGCGGTAATGATCGGGGTGGTGGTCAACTTGTGCTTTAGAAGTTCAAAGGCCTCCATGCATTTTTCATCAAAAACAAACTTAGCATCTTTCTCTAGCAACTTGCAAAGGGGATTTACAACCTTCGAGAAATCTTTGATAAACCGCCAGTAGAACCCGGCATGCCCAAGGAAACTCCTCACCCCTTCGACAGAAGTGGGGGGAGGAAGCCTCGAAATCACCTCGATCTTAGCCTTGTCTACCTCAATCCCATGCTTAGAAATCTTGTGACCCAACATTGCACCTTCTTCAACCATAAAATGGCATTTTTCCCAATTGGGAACGAGATTAGTTTCTTCACATCGGGCCAAGACTCTATCCAAATTTCCCAAACACTCTTCAAAGGAATCACCAACCACACTAAGATCATCCATAAAGACCTCCAATATGTCTTCCACCATGTCGGTGAAAATGGCCATCATGCAACGTTGGAAGGTCGTCGGAGCATTGCACAACCCGAATGGCATCCGGGAGAAAGCAAATGTACCATATGGGCATGTGAAAGTGGTCTACTCTTGGTCCTCCGGGGCAATTAAGATTTGATTATAGCCCGAATACCCATCTAAAAAGCAATAGAAAGCTCGCCCCGCAAGGCGATCAAACATTTGATCGAGGAATGGCAAGGGAAAATGATCCTTGCGGATCACTTTATTTAGCTTCCGGTAGTCCATGCAAACTCTCCACCCGGTAATGGTTCGAGTGGGAATAAGCTCATTGTTGTCATTTGTCACCACAGTCATCCCACCTTTCTTCGGCACACATTGCACCGGAGAAGTCCATGAGCTATCGGAGATTGGATACACCACACCCGCATCAAGCCACTTGATCACTTCTTTCTTCACCACCTCTTGCATTGCTTCATTGAGCCTCCTTTGATGTTCTAAGGAAGTCCTTGCATCATCCTCCAAGATAATTTTATGCATGCAAAATGCGGGGTTTATTCCCCGAATGTCCGCCAGAGTCCATCCAATTGCCCTTTTTCGCCTTTGAAGCACCGCCAATGTGGCATCTACCTACATGTTAGTAAGACAAGAGGAAAGAATAACTGGTAAAGTTGAATTAGAGCCCAAGAATTCATACCTGAGGTGTGGAGGAAGTGGCTTCAACTCCAACACCGCTGGCTCCTTAATTGATGGTTTGGTTGGTGGAGTTTTCCGATTTTCAAGATCCAAAGACAATTTTCTTGGCTCATAGGAATAAGAGCCCATCCCATGTAAGGCATTGACACACTCCACTCTGCTTGCATCATCATTGACATCAAGATTTAATAGCACGGCCTCAAGGGGATCCTCCACGTTAATCATAGAACTTGTGTCATCCA
>NW_017692819.1:0-5209 GCF_001879085.1 Nicotiana attenuata | reverse complement strand
TGTTTGGACTTAAGACCCTCCTCCACCATACTTCCCATTTTTACTACCTCGTTGAAGGATTTTCCTACTGCTGACACCAAGTGACCATAGTAGGTGGGCTCCAAAGCCTGCAGGAGGTAATCAACCATCTCGCTTTCCCTCATTGGAGGATCGACTCTTGCCGCCTGCTCTCTCCACCGGAAACCATACTCTCTGAAGCTTTCCCCGGGCTTCTTCTCAATTTTGGTCAGTGACAGACGGTCCGGGGCAATTTCGAGATTATATTGAAAGTGGCCTGCAAACGCTTGGGCCAAATCATCCCACGTGTACCATCGGGCGTGATCCTGTCGCGTGTACCATTCCAAGGCTGCACCACTGAGACTTTGACTAAAGTACGCCATCAATAATTCATCCCTTCCCCCAGCTCCTCTCATTTTGCTGCAGAATCCCCTTAGATGTGCCACCGGATCACCATGTCCATCATATAGGTTAAACTTGGGTAACTTGAATCCTGCTGGCAACTGGACATCGGGAAACAAGCACAAATCCTTGTAGGCCACGCTGACTTGGCCACCTAATCCTCGCATGTTCCTGAAGGATTGCTCCAGGCTTTTCACTTTTCGAAACATCTCTTCCTGTTCCGGATTCTTAGGCGGCTTGTCAGTTTCCACCGGGATCTCAAAGTGAGGGGTGTAGGAATATGGCTCAGGAGCTTTAAAGGTGGGATCAGGAGGGTAGTACTGGCTATCGTGAGTTTGAAACAATGGCTCACTGGAAGATCTTTGCAATGTGGCAGGTGGAGGTGCCACAAAGACAGGGATGATTGGTGGAGGAGGGTTTGTTTGGGTAGTGGAGTTTGGGGAGGATAGGAGGTGGTGCCATAACTCTGTTGGTAGAAAGGGAAAGTTGGCGAGGAATTCACAGTAGGAGGCTCCTGGGACTGAGCCAAAGGTGGGATATATGCTGGATTGGCGGGATAAACTGGCGCCGGCCGGCCCTTAGCCCAGGCCTGATGCATCTCGGCCATCTGCTGCCTTAACTTATACATCTCTTCCCTCATTGCTTTGACATCCACCACGTCTACCTCTTTTGACGGGTCCATGATACTGATATCTGATTCTTGGCCTGTCATGTTCAATTTGGTTTTTGCCCGGGTGCTGTAGGAATGGGTTGCCAGGACGCCAACTGCCTTTTGTCCTTGTGTTGTAAAGAAGAGTTACCACTTTAAAACCAAAAATCAACCACCTTTCTGGAGAATGACATGACAAAATGAAACCATCGCGTTAGTGTTAGGGCATTTAACATATTGGTACCCGTACATTTGGGGAGTGAATGCACCTAAGCAGTTAACAGTTCCTATTATGCTTTTGATCGGTCGCATGCGTCATCACGGCCTTTTCCTTATTTCCAATTGCAAACTTTCTCTTCCTTTGTTTTTCTTCTTTTCTTTTCTTTTTTCTTCTTTTCGCTCTTGCCTTTGTCTTTCCTGGTTCCTATTCTCTCCTTTCCTCAAAATTGTTTTTCCGCTCGTTTCTTTCTTTTCTCTTGCCCTCTTTTTATCTTTGTTTTCTTTTCCTCTTTTGTTTTCCTTTCCTTTCTTGTTTCTTTCACCTTTTATTATTATTGCGGTCGAATCCTATGGAGATTGCCTACGTATCACGACCCCGCGTGAATCAGACCAAGCGTAGTTCTTGCAAATAAAAAATGAATGCAAGAAATAAAGAAATAATTTTTCGGAAATTTTTCAAATTTTCATTAATAACAACTGCGATTACAAAGCTACCAAACTATATTTTGTTCTTTGTCTCAAAAAGGGAAGTACAAAAACCAGACTCAAAAGCAGAAATATAGACTCGATTATCTAGGAATACATCAAAGCTTCAAATCCTGGGGCCCGCGGGGCATCTCTCGGCATCGCCGCGGGCCTGCGCAAGACTGAGAAGGTTTCAATGTCAACTGTGGTCATCCTGGACGAGGAGTTTTAAGGAAAAGCGTGACTTTTTAAAGAAAGCTGACGACTTATTGTGACTTAAAAGAAAAGTGGCTATTTTAAAAAAAAATTTATTTAAGAAAACAAAGACTTGGTTTTGCAAATACGGCCTATCAGCACTTTCGGGAGGGAGATTTTAAGGCTGTGCCCGCAAACCATGTAAAAATGACTCAGGGTGGCTGTTCTTGCAAAAACGGCCTTCCGGCGTCCTTTTAGGAACATTCGGCTTATTTTAGACAAGAATGGCATCACCCGACTTAAAAAGTTAAAATTTGACATTTTGGCTATTTTTGCAAAAAGGGAGGTTGGACCCGATGAGGGTTGCCTACGTATCTCACATCCGGTGAGAATCAAACCTGCGTAGTTCGGGCAAATAAACCTGACTATTTTTTTTGAAAATAAGACTCTTTTTTTTTTTTTTGCAAAATCTAATTGAAAATTCCCTTTTTTTTATTTTTTTATATTTTCTTTTTAGTGGCAAATAAACAAACTAATTTGAAAATAGCACTCTTTTTGTTTTTCTTTTCCGTTGGTAAACAAAACAAACTAAAAAAAACTACTTTTTTTCTTCCTCTTTCATTTTCAAAAATCCGGCAGCATTTCGGCACTACTTGGACATTGGTTTTTCAAAACTAGCGGTTACCCTCACTTGGTCCCAACACTGCTTATTTCCATAGTTCACTCATTTAGACAAGCCGGTCAACATGCAAAGCCGAGCAGATAAATGCGCAAGTAGCACGTAAGATGCATCAGGATGGTCCATTGTTTCAGGTCACCTGTCCTAGACGGACCCAACCCCTGTGTTGAGTCCCCTAAGTCAAATGCATATGATGCAAACAAACGTCCTACTGGGGATCCGGCATGAGGTTTATTGTTCTTCTAGGTTTAAACCCTAGGTTTATTGATCTAGACCCGGCTTACCCGAGCGGACAACTCGGGCCGAGGGGGAGGCAGCGTACCGGGGATACAGAAGCTCCGCCGGCTTTGCAACTTATCCAAACCTCGTTCTAAATTGGGAAAGACTCTAAACAGAAGAGAAGCTACACGAAGTGCACCCTTCTCCATGATGTAGAAGACTCAGAAAGAGGGAGGGATTCGCGACAGTTTATATACAATTTAACAAATATTAAAGCGGTAAAAAATTTAGCACATAATGGAACATGTAGCAAAATCAAATAAAGCCAAATATAACAATTTGATTGAGCTCGAATTCTTGAACCCCGAACCGAAATTCTGGGTTCTTGTTCCCCAGCAGAGTCGCCAGAGCTGTCACACCTCCTTTTCGCTTACTACACCCCGTGAAGGGTATAATAAAAGGAGTTTTTCCAATTAAAGGACAATCGAAACGGGATTCGTTTATTAAGAGATTCAGAGTCGCCACTTGGGAGATTTATAGCGTCCCAAGTCACCGGTTTGAATCCCGAATCGAGGAAAGGGTTTGACTCTGTTTTAGTCGCGAACCAGAAATCCGGGTAAGGAATTCTGTTAACTCGGGAGAAGGGGTTAGGCACTCCCTAGTTCCGTGGTTCTAGCACGGTCGCTCAACTGCTATATTTGGCTAAAATTTGATTTTAATACATGTAGAAACCTATAGTGCAATTTTAGAATGATTTACCGCTTTTAGTCATTTTTTAAGAAAGTGAACGTCGTTTAAGAACGTGTTTTCGGATCACGTCACATGAAATGCACCCGGATCCTCGACACATTCTTATTCAACGTTTTGGGATTTGGATTTGGGTTGCATGAAATGCACACCTGTATTTTAAGAAGGTAAAATTATTAAAGCGCGCCTAAAATGGCTAGCGTGTTATTAACTTTGCGGGAGGCCATAAAAATTCGCTAAATGGCACGTCCCGAATTCTAAGTATTTTGGTATAAACATTTAATGAGGGCCCCGCAATTTGTATGTTTTATTTGGCGAGGCTTGTCTCATTTTTTATTTAAAGGCCAACCTAAAGCAACTACGATTTTTCTATTTATTATTTGTCTCTAAAAGTGTCTAATTAATTTACACTTAAAAATTCGGGCCTCGAGTTCAAGTCCGAATTCAAACAAAAGGGGAAACCCTCCTAATTTGAACTCGCTACTTAACTCGAGAACCTAAATTTATATTCGCAAATTAATTCCCATATTCCTAATGTAGTTTAAAGGATTTTTGGATTTCAGCAATTTTTGGGCCTTCAAACTTGGCCCTATATAGGCAGACGGAAAAACAGCTTTTGAAGTGGCCCAGCCTTAGGCTTCTTGTTAAGACGCCAGGCCCAATTATCATTTGGACATAAGGGCCTGGTTGTTTGGCCTCATTACTGATCATCATTAGTTTGTAAGGCGAACATGTCATTTATTTAATTAATCTGATCCACCTGGACCTTAAGCAACGGTTAATTCAAAATTACACCTGAATTGCCAACTACAAATGGACTCCTATGAGTTGCAATTTAAACAAGTATGCCACGAACCAAGTGAATTAGTATATTATAACACAGGAGACTAAACTTATAAGTTCAAATCAAACCAATACATGAACTGGCGTGAGAATCTAATACATGAGTTATTGGCAGAACATATTCATGCAATTCTAAACTAATACTATGTGAAAACAAAAGGGGAAACCCTCCTAATTTGAACCCGCTACTTAACTCGAGAACCTAAATTTATATTTGTAAATTAATTCCCATATTCCTAATTGTTTTACCGCTTTGATATTTGATTGAATTGTATATATAAACTGTTGCGAATCCCTTCCTCTCTCTGAGTCTTCTACATCATGGAGAAGGGTGCACTTCGTGTAGCTTCTCTTCTGTTTAGAGTCTTTTCCCATTTAGAACGAGGTTTGGATAAGTTGCTAAGCCGGCGGAGCTTCTGTATCCCCGGTACGCTGCCTCCCCTCGGCTCGAGTTGTCCGCTCGGGTAAGCCAGGTCTAGACCAATAAACCTAGGGTTTAAACCTAGAAGAACAAAATCTCGTGCCGGATCCCTAGTAGGACGCTTGTTTGCATCATGTGCATTTGACTTAGGGGACTCAACACAGGGGTTGGGTCCGTCTAGGACAGGTGACCTGAAATAAGTTGACCATCCTGATGCATCTTACGTGCTACTTGCGCATTTATTTGCTCGGCTTCGCATGTTAACCGGCTTGTCTAAATGAGTGAATTATGAAAATAAGCAGTGTTAGGACTAAGTGAGGGTGACCATTTGTTGTGAAAAATCAAATATCCAAGTAGTGCCGAAATGCTGCCG